>NC_057419.1:133728288-133766192 GCF_019320065.1 Cervus canadensis | reverse complement strand
TGAAAAGATGCTCAACATCACTCAGTATCAGAGAAATGCGCATCAAAACCTCAATGAGGTACCATTACATGCCAGTCAGGATGGCTGCTATCCAAAGTCTACAAGCATTAAATGCTGGAGAGGGTGTGGAGAAAAGTGAACCCTCTTACACTGTTGGTGGAAATGCAAACTAGTACAGCACTATGGAAAACAGTGTGGAGATCCCTTAAAAAACTGGAAATAGAACTGCCATATGACCCAGCAATCCCACTCCTGGGCATACATACATACTGAGGAAACCAGATCTGAAAGAGACATGTGCACCCCAATGTTCATTGCAGCACTGTTTATAATAGCCAGGACATGGAAGCAACCTAGATGCCCATCAGCAGATGAATGGATAAGGAAGCTGTGGTACATATACACCATGGAATATTACTCAGCCGTCAAAAGAATTCATTTGAACCAGTCCTAATGAGATGGATGAAACTGGAGCCCCTTATACAGAGTGAAGTAAGCCAGAAGGATAAAGAACATTACAGCATACTAACACATATATATGGAATTTAGAAAGATGGTAACGATAACCCTATATGCAAAACAAAAAAAGAGACACAGAAATACAGAACAGACTTTTGAACTCTGTGGGAGAAGGTGAGGGTGGGATGTTTCAAAAGAACAGCATGTATACTATCTATGGTGAAACAGATCACCAGCCCAGGTGGGATGCATGAGACAAATGCTCGGGCCTGGTGCACTGGGAAGACCCAGAGGAATCGGGTGGAGAGGGAGGTGGAAGGGGGGATCGGGATGGGGAATACGTGTAAATCTATGGCTGATTCATATCAATGTATGACAAAACCCACTGAAATGTTGTGAAGTAATTAGCCTCCAACTAATAAAAAAATTTAAAAAAAAATATGTGTATTTATTTTAAAGTAACTTACTATTTCACTGACATATTTATTCTGAGTTACAGTTACCTTCCATGCAGTGTCACCTATTCTAATGAGTGATTCCATATAATGTTTGATAAGTACCTTTTATAAAAATGATAAAATAGGACTAATATTTACACCAACCATGTTATAACTTTCTGCTAATGGACAGAGTAGTTACAATTCCTGTGACATGATCTGATCCAAAATATATCTGGGTCTATGTAATAGTAAGCAATGTTACCCTAAGGCTCTATTGTCCTTGACTAAAGATTGATTTTGAAACAGTCAATCTTTAAAAGTCAGCATCCATATAAAAATTAGTCCTGACATTCCTCCCTGAGAGTTACATTTGCTGAGCTTGTGTTCAACTTTCAGTTTTAATTCTGCCACTTAAAAGTGAAAATTGCCAAAGCAAACATTTGGTTTCAAAGAAAGTTCTCTCTTTACCAAGTGAGCCAGACACCAAAGACATTGCCCTGTGTTAGTGAAATACTTCTTTTTATATCATGAAATGAATCCAGTTCTCCAAAACTTACTTTTACCATACTCTAGTTTCTCAGCACCAGAATCTTTGTTACCAAGAGTCATTTCTCTTGTTCATTCATCTGTGTTTCCTAGTAGACCATGAAAGCCAGAGGTTTAGCATCTTATGTTAACAATTAATCTCCATGAACATCACCTGAGCTAGCCATCATCTCTGGAAAAAAAAATAGGACAGTTAGACAGGAATGATGGCACACAATGATAGATTAAAAAGTAAAAGTGATAATATGATAAAGGCTTGGGTACATTCTCAAAAATTATGCTGTGTTTGACAGCAGTGTAATATAGTACAGGGGCCAGTCAATTTTTTTGCAAAGGGCCAGCTAGTTAATATTAGGCTTTGTGGGCCATATGATCTCTATCACAACTACTCAACTTGCCACTGTAGCATGAAATCAGTCATAGGCAGTTAGGCAATATATAACAAAATGTGCATGGCTATGTTTCAACAAAATAGGTGATAGATCAGATTTGACCCATGGACTGTAGTTTGTCAACTCCTGATCTGATGAAATGACTCTGAGAGATGGGGGCTCAAATAATAGTCAGAGCATTTATTAACCCAGTAACCCTAGGCCATTTACTTATTAACATCTTTCTGACTGCACTTTTTTGTTAAATAAGGAATATAGTATCTTGTAGGGCTGTCATGAGCATAAACTATGATTGCTACAAACTGAACTGTGTCCCACAAAAATTCGTAAGTTGAAGCTCTAATTCCCAATGTGAATAAATTTGGAGACAGAGCCTTTAGCAAGTAATTAAGGTAAAATGAGGTGATAAAGGTAGCGCCCTAATCCAACATGGTGCATGAGCAGCTAGAAAATGAAAAATTGACAACAATATACATATCTCAAAAAGGAAACAAAAATCATCCAAAGATATTCAAGTTCTCCTTTCAACCAAATAAATTAAGGGTTTGGATTTCTAAACCTTGGCAAATATGAATAAGGTTGCAAAAAACATTCATGCATAGGTTTATGTGCAGACATAGGTTTTCAACTTCTTTCAGTAAATGCCAAAGTTCATGATTGCAGGATTATATGATAAGAATTGCTTAGCTTTGTAAGTAACTGCCAACATATCTTCTAAAGTGATTGTACCATTTTGTACAAAAAATGAGAATTCTTATTGCCTTGCATTCTTTACAGCAGTTGGTATTGTTAGTTCTGTTTAAAGCCATCCTAATAGGCAAACAGTGGTAATTACTGTTTGACTAAAGGTGAACACTCTTAAAATAAAGAAAATAGAAGTTCCAAGCAAAATATATATATATATATATATATATATATTATAATAAAGATCTAAATGGAAATTATAAAAATGAAAAATATAGTATCCAAAATAAAGACTTCACTGGGGTGGGCTCAGTAGTAGAATGGACACGACATAGGAAATCATAAATGAACTTGAAAACAGCATTGATTAAGGACAATTATATAATCAGAATAACAGAGAGAAACAGATTTTAACAAAATGAACAGAGGCTAGTAACCTAAAAGGCCTAATATTTGTGTCAATGGAGTCCCTAAATGGGAGCAGAAAAAAGACTGGTAGATAAAATATATTTGAATAATAGTTGAAAAATCTTGAATTTAATGAAAGGCATAAATTTATAGATTCAAGAAGTACAGCATACTACAAAAAGGATAAACTACAAGAAAACCATGTCCAGACACATAATCAAACAGCTGAAAATCAAAATAAAGAAAAAAAAATCTTGAAAGCATCCAGAGAAAAATTCTCTTACATACAAGAGAATTTGCATAATTGGTGAATGAGAAACCACATAAGCCAAAATATAATAGAACATTTTTGAAGACCTAAAAAAGAACTGTCAACCTGGAATTCTTCGTCCAGGAAAGTTAAAGATATTTTCAGGTGAAATAAAACTAAGAGAATTTGTCACAATCAGATATAATTGCTAAAAAAATTCTTCAGGCTAGAAAAAAATGATACCAGAAGGAAACTTGCTCCAGGAGTAAAAGAAGATTGACAGAAAAGGCAATTATTTGGGCAAAATATAAGAGTATTTCTTTCCACTTAAATTTTGTAAAATATGTATGGTTCTTGAAAACAATTAAAACATTTGTCTGAGGATGGGTTTTAATATATGTAAATGAAATACATATGGCAACTGTAATTTAAAGGAGGAGGAACCCTACATTTTACTTGAAGTGGCACAATATTAACTCTAAATAGAATGTGAAAAGACAATATGTATATTGTTGTAATTTGAGCAATAACTAATTTATAAGTGTATATATAGGCAAAAAGATTCATTAAAATGGAATACTAAAAGCTATTCAAATAATCAAAAAGAAGACAGGAAATAAAAAATAGAAAAAAATGGGGACAAACAGAAAACAATGAATACAAGTATATGTAGACCTAATCCAAGAAAAATAATGAAATATATAAATAGTGTAAGATCACAAATGAGAATATAGATTGTTAGACTGAATTTTTAAAATAAGAACTATATCCTCTCATTAAGACCAAACTATATGACTTCCATAAGAAACCCATTTCAAAGAAGAAGATATAGACAGGTTAAAAATAGAAGACTGGAAAAGGCAATACCAGGCAAACACTTATCAAGAGGGAACTGGTTAACTATACTGGTATGAGACAAAGCACATTTATATATGAGGGAAATCAACAGGGATAAAGAGGGATATTACATAATGATAACAGGGTGATTTCATCAAGAAGAAAAAATCCTAAATGTACATGCAACTAACAATAGGGCTTTTCAACTCTTAATTCTAGAGCAACTAAACATTCATATATAAAAAATAAACCTCAATCTATAGATTATTTAAAAATTATTTCAAAATGAATCATAGACTTAAATGCAAAATGAAAAAGTATAAAGCCTAGAGAAGAGAACATAGATGAAAAATCATTACATGCTTGTCTGGAAGAGTTCTTAGATATAATACCAAAGCATAATTAAAGAGAAAAAAATGACCATTTAGAATTTATCAAAATTTAAAACTTTTGCTCTTAAGAGGATGAAAAAAATAAGTTTCAATCTGAGAAAAAATAATTACAAATCATATATCTGACAAAGGATTATACCCAGAAGATATAAAGAGTTCTCAGAGATCCAAAATAAGGAAACAAAAAAACCTAATTTTTAAAATAGGTAAAACACATGAAGAAACATTCCATCAAATAAGTTATATGGATGGCAAGTAAGTACATGAATAGGTATTCAGTCTAGCTAACTACCAGAGTAAAAAAAATACAAATAAAGATCTTGATGAGATACTGTTACCCAGTCCAAGCTCACTCTGCTAGCCACACAGGAGGCCAATGAGAGATGAGGTGTTGAGGCAAGGAAGAGACCAGCTGACTTAGAAGATGGCAGGCTAGCACCTCAAAAATAACCATCTTGTCGGGGCCTGCATATCACATTCTTTTATGGATTAGTGATGGGGGGAGGTGAGGAGATGAAGTAAAAAAATAATTTACTTCCTGCAAATATCTCCTAGCCTCAGGTAGAGAGATGTGTTAGTTTCACTTCCTTACCATCATTTCATGGGTGGTGTGAGCAACTGGAGCTCTCAAACATTGCAGATGGGAATGGAAACCGGTACAGCCACTTTAGAAAACAGTTTCTGGTAATGTTTGATATATACTTCCCATGTGGCCCAGCAATCCAGCTCCTAGGTATTTATGACAAGAGAAATGAAACTTTCTGTTCACACAAAAATCAATTGAGAATGTTTATAGTAGCTTCATTCATAATCACCAAAAAATGGAAACAACCCAAGTGTCCATCAACAG
Organism: Cervus canadensis; assembly: GCF_019320065.1. Lineage (NCBI taxonomy): Eukaryota > Metazoa > Chordata > Mammalia > Artiodactyla > Cervidae > Cervus > Cervus canadensis. The sequence goes on along the minus strand of NC_057419.1, from coordinate 133,760,934 downwards.
ATGACTTTATAAACAAACAGTGGTAAAGTCATACAATGGGATACTAATCAGCAATAAAAAGGAATGGGTTACTGACAAATGCATCATGAATGAATTTCAAATACAATATATGCTAAGCGAAAGCAGTCAGACTGAAAAGGCAATGTACTCTAGGTATGACTTGATTCAGAAGACATTCTGGAAAAGGCAAAACTATCGGAACTGAGAATGGATTGATAGGAGTTAAGAATGGGAGGAAAGGTTTGACTACAAAGGTATAGCATGAAGGAGTTTTCTTGGGATGGAGAAACTATTTCCTATCTTGATCTTGACAATGGTTTCACAATGCTACCAATTGTCAAAACTGCCAAAACCAATTGACATAACTGTATGCTATAAAGATTACATGTAAGTTTAACATATGCAAATTTTATTAAAAATTAGGGTGGAAAAAAGTGGGGATCATAGTCCTATCTACATTTACATTCCAGATGAACAACATCTCTGGACAACTTTGAGTCAGATATAATCGTATGTTTTGTTTATATGGCTTTTATTTTCATTCTGGATATACTTCTATAATTTCTATGCTGCAAAATCTTAGTGGTGTTGATCATTAACTGGGCCAGCATAAATTAAATCTCTGGCCTTTATTTCTGTCCTATTGCCCTGAGTAGATAACGCACTTCCGTGTCTGATAAGGTACTTTGGCCTTTACTTCAACCTAGTAGACAAAATGCCTTCTACAAAGAGGGGCACAGCACAGCTTTCAATGTTTTCAGCTCTTTGTGAACAGGTATTTATGCAGAGTCAGTATGCAGTGTATTTATCAAGAAAAAAACAAGCAGTCTTAAAACTTGACGACTGGCAATTCTATCTCCTGCATAATCAAATGAGAATATCTGTCATTTCCAGTTTTATTATAAACTCTGAAAATACTTTCAACTACTGCAATAACTTTCAGATGAGACTCTTAAGGAACTTGCTGCTGCTGCTAAGTCGTTTCAGTCATGTCCAACCCTGTGCGACCCCATAGACAGCAGCCCACCAGGCTCCCTCGTCCCTGGGATTCTCTAGGCAAGAACACTGGAGTGGGTTGCCATTTCCTTCTCCAATAAGGAACTTGCTGCTTAAGTACTAAACCAGATTTTTTTCAAAACCTGAGATCCTCTCAAGTAAAATTTCTTACATTTGTATATTGCTGAACAAGTTTTAAAATGCTCTCATGTTTAATACCATTAGGTTCTCCTAACACAACCCCAAATGCAGCTCCAGAAACTTAAGTGATATGCACAAAATTACACAGTTCAGAAGTAATGCAGGTGGGCCCAACATTCAGCTCCTGGGACTCTAATGGAGTTCTCAGAATATTTCAATGTAAAGCAGAAAGTAATTTTAGATTCACTTCTTCTTGAAGCTTTGTTTCTCTTACTTTGGGAAGACAAATATGCTGAAAAGAATTGTAATCATTCTTGGATGATTAAAGAATGGTGCTTCAGGGTCTTCAGGGTCAGGGTCCTCAATTTCCTGACCATCACCTTTCATGATACCCATGATTATTTATTATCAGGGAGAAGAGAAGAGTGGGCAGCTTGGAAGTTAAAGTAGGGGTCCTGGAGACTCATCCCCCGACTGGAAGACCTTCAGCTTGTCTCTCATCTCAAGTGACTGGAGGTTCTTTGACCTCTGCTACAATCTCCCAGTTTAGAGGACTTTTGCTTAATTCTAGGCATGTCTAATTCCCCAGACACTACTTTAAGTGCCAGTTTTCCAGATTTTGCATAATATCCTTCCCAAAGAGGAACTGCAGTCCCCGCATTGACTATTTATTAAGGGGCCAGAACTCCGACCTGTGCATTCTCAGTTTAAGTCCTAGCCTATTTCCTAAAAAAGTCATCGTTACACAAGTGTTTTGTTTTGTTTTGTTTCTTTGAGGCATAATTGACTTATGGAACCATTTTGAAGCCCATTTTATTTCAAGTGACTACTAGAGTGCCAAGTATATTACAGAAGTTCAATACAGATTTGTTGCATAAATAAGTGAATGAATCAATGAAGTATAAACATTCTTTATTTTGAGGTCAGAAAGTTCATACTTAAAGGCATTTTGATAATTACTTGCTGCTAGGAGAAGGAAGTGGTGATCACAATCTCAAGGACAGTGAGAAATATCTGTAGGTGGTCAGGTAATTAAAAACAAACAAAAGCAACTGTAGCTATAATTGTGTTCTGATCCATACTAGAAGGGAAGTCAGCAATCTAGGATCATGGTTCAGTAAATATAAAATATATTTTAATGAACATAAGCACTGAATAACTTTCATTTTCCCTATTTTTAAAAAATGACACTCACATTCTAATTTTCTCTTTAAAATCCTCTTGGAAACTTAAACTCACAAATGTTGTCAGTCTAAACAAACATCCCTGATTGAAATTTTCCTTCCTGAACACTCATTGAGGATTATGTGTTTAAGGGCTTTTTATAACTTAATCTGCATAACCTTGAAGAGTCTCTTCATCCTTTAGCTGATTAAAAATATTTTTCACAGCCCGTAAAGCAAGATATGACTCCATGCTATGTGTATTTAATAGAGGAAATATGCTTTATGTGCTCCATTAAGTCATTTGTGAAATTGCATTAGTGCCATGCCATTAGCACACCTCTTTCAGGCACATCTGTGGCCATCTTTTGACAGGTGAATTAACAGTTTCATCAATCTACTCAGAGATTTGTAATGACCTTCCAATCCAAAAAAAAAAAAACCTTATCAGGAGTTACAAAGGGTATCAGACATAATCTTCAATAGAGCGTTGGAGAAATGAATGGAACAAGATGATATCATATTTCTTGATGGATGATAGTGGCATATTTTAGAGACATTATTAAATTATATTCACTGAAGAGGTTAAAAATATAAAAATATAATATGGGGGTGGATACAGATGACTGCAAGAATGATGGTTAAAATATGGTGACTTTTCTAAGATGCCAAAAAAATTATAATAAAAATCTTGTTTCTGTAACAAGAAAATTGTTAAGTCATAAGCATATTGTTAAACGCTGACAGTATCTACACAGCTCGAGTTCATTTCTAAACAGTATGTGTGCTAAGTCACTTCAGTCATGTCTGACTCTTTGTGACCCTATGGACTGTAGCCCACCTAATTCTAATCTTTTGCTATTTATGAGTGGATAGTATTGCAGCAAAATGCTATCATCTTTAAGTCTCCTGCTCAAAGCTTTTATTATGATTAATTTTTCAGAGATCAGTTTCAGATGCCACTGCCCTCTTTCCTTCAGTTTTTGTTTTTTTTTCTTTTAACATTTACTGTAAGTGCATATTGTTTCAATAACAATAAATTATGGCAGAAACAACATTTTCCAGTGTGCCACTGTCCTAAATCATCTAGCGTATCTCCAGTATTTTTGCCATTCTCATCCCACTCCCACATTATAACTTGTGCTTTACAAATTTTGGACTGACAGGTATAAAAATTAACATCAACATCACCTCCTCTGTGTCTACCTCAGCTCAAAGTGCCCCCTCCTTCCTCTGAATTTTCACAGCACTTAATGTCTGTTCATCTCATAAATGGCATCGGATACTAGCAGTAATAATTTCCATTATTTTCCCAGCTAGAGTGTAACTTATTTGGGGGCAATATGTAAGATGGTTAAAGCCTGGACTCTAGCATCAGACAGGCTTGGGGTCAAATCCTGGGTCTGCCATTCAACTAGCTATGTGACCTTGGACAAGCTGCTTTATCTTTCCAAATTTAAGTTTTCTCACTTGTAGAAAAGGATGACATTTCTGCCTACGTTAATATAACATCATGCCATTCCCACAACCACAGTTTTATCACTGTTTTCTAGGTAAATGAAACACTACAGAAATATGTGGATGACCAGGAACAAATTGTCTTACTTCAGTGTACCTTTCAAAATATGTTGATAAAAATTCAGATGGGAGAAATATGTTAGCTTCATTTTTTAATTCTAGAAAATTGAGTTTCAGTCTCAGCTGCCTAAGACCACTCATGAATCAGAGCCCGTCAGGAAAGTTATCATACGAGAATAGGTTCTAGAGTCAGACAACCTGTGCTTACATCTCACCTCTGCCACTCATTATCTGTGAGACACAGGATAATTTGCCTATATTCCCTAAGCTTCAGTTTTCTCATCTTTAAAATGGGGGTTATAACAACATTAGATACATCATACCGTTACTGTAAGGATTAAATGAGTTAATAAATGTGATTCATTTGGAATAGTACCCGCACGAAGAAATTATTGTCAGCAATTTTTGTTGTACTTGTACTCATCTTTCAAATATGCTGAATTCTCAGTTTTGGATCCTTATGAGAGGAACAAATGGTGTGTATACAGAAAAAAAAAAGTACTGTGGGAAATCTCATAGAAGGAGGAATAATCAGGGTACTATCGTCATTCATAGTTCCAAGAAACTCACTGAGTGCCCAAAGCTTTAAAAATCTAATCCTAAATTCTTTCATTTTAGTTCTTTACATTCAGTAGTCCATGCATTTTTCAGAGTGACGCAATGAGCAATATTTTTTTATCAGTTTCAAATTATGTTTATAGTTGATTCATTCTCTAAGAACCAGATCAAGATAGAGCCCCAACTTTTACAAGAACCTCACCATGCCAGCTAGTCTTCTTTTTGAAATCCTACAGTACTTTATCATCTAAAGCAGGGGCTGGCAAAATATGGTCTCTGGTTAAATCCAGCTGCAAATATATTCTTGTACAGACTGTGAGTTAAGAATAGCTTTTACATTTTTTAAGAATTATAATAAAAAATAATGACCATGTGTGACAGAGGATCATAGGTACTCTGCAAATTCTAATGTATTTACTATGTGTTCCTTTACAAAATGAAAATTCCTGACCTCTCCTTTTCTGTACTCATCTGGCACTTCATCATATACGGTCTAGAGAAATATCTTGTGTTCACTGGTACTGGTAGATAATAACCATAATATTCATATCATCATTAGGTGTTTACAGTGTTTTAGGCACTATGCTAAGTATTTAACTATATTATTTTAGTTTTAACTACAGCTCTATGAGTAGATAATAATTTTTTAGGTATATAATATTTTAATTTCCTCATTTTGTAGATGAGAAAACTGAGATTTAGAGTAGAATACATCATGCCATGGTTACATGGCTAGCCAATATTTGAACTTAAATCTTACTCAAAAACTCACATCCTTTTTCATTCTGTGGCCCACTGCTGTTGTTTTTGTCCTCTTAAGTCATTTAAATTAAGTGCATGTGTTTAAACCTAGATTATAAACTCCTTAAAGGCAAAAGCCATGTGTCTCCCACGACAGAGAATGCTACATACACAATGGCTATCGAATAAATAATTACTAAATGCAAAAATAAATGAATGTAACTCAGTGTTTAATCCCTCAGGCCTACTGATGGATATGCTACTAAAGAACATAACCATGCATTCCTAAATTAGGGATATACCTAATACTCCATTGCTCTTGTTAGTGCTCAGTGGCTCAGTAGTAGTACACTTTTCTGTGACCCCATGGACTGTAGCCCACCAGGCTCCTCTGTTCATGGAATTCTCTAGGCAAGAATACTGGAGTGGGTTGCCATTTCCTTCTCCAGGGGATCTTCCCAACCTAACTTTCTCCAAATCTTTAAATAGATCTTTCTACTTGGACCTTTATTTTCCTATGCTAAAATGAAGCACTGCCTGGAGTTATGTTATACATAAGTTTTCTTCCTTCCTCCCTTTCTTCATTCTTCCCTCCCACCCTTCCTACCTTCTTCTTCCTCCCTCCCTTCTTCCTTTTTGTCTTCCTTTAAAAAATATTCAGCATGCTGCTTAATATGTATAAGTTAATGAGGTGGACAAAATAAGCATGGCACATGATCTTGTCTAAACTGCAATCTAGGTTCTTTGGTTCTTATTTATATATATATCCTAGTTGGATCATTTTCAGGTTTTGGAGCATCTAGATGTCAACTGCAATTACCTTCTACTTGAAATCCAGGTAAATTTGGCTTGAAAGGCCAGTTGCCATATGAGTCTAATGTACTCCTCTATTATTTCTGCATATCCTGGGAATTTAAGTTTTTGATAATCCTCTCTGGCACTGATTTATGGCTTTTGCTGTATTTTTTTTCTACTATGCATACTGCTGCTCTTCCTGTATCACTGCTCAGTCTCCAACCAATCACCAGAGATCATTTCTCCTTCATTCTAATCCAACTTCCCCTTTCTTCACCTCACACAGTGGCATTTGTGTGAGGCAAGTGAGTAGAAAGACTTTAACTAAATATCTAGAGGCAGCGAAAGTTGAACTTCTAATAAGCAAAGAAACAAAACATAACTCATACTCTTATGGAACCCACAGTCACTTTAGGGAACACATATATTGAAGTATCATCTGTAAAATAACAAAATGGTGAAAACAAATTCCTAACATTAAAGATTAGTTTTAAAACTTATGTTATAGCCATTTAATGAAATATTAAAGCTATCATTTAAAAAATTATGTGTGTTAGTTAGTAGGGTGAGCCGATATGTGTATATCATGAAAAGATAGCTCATGAGAGGTCAGTGAGTGACTTCTGTATACTTTGAACATTCTAAAAATTATACACCAGTTGGGCAGAAGAATAAAGGGAAATAAGAGCTTCTCCTGCTTTTTTTTTTTTTTTAATTTTTTTATTAGTTGGAGGCTAATTACTTCACAACATTTCAGTGGGTTTTGTCATACATTGATATGAATCAGCCATAGATTTACACTTATTCCCCATCCCGATCCCCCCTCCCATCTCCCTCTCCACCCGATTCCTCTGGGTCTTCCCAGTGCACCAGGCCCAAGCACTTGTCTCATGCATCCCACCTGGGCTGGTGATCTGTTTCACCATAGATAGTATACATGCTGTTCTTTTGAAACATCCCACCCTCACCTTCTCCCACAGAGTTCAAAAGTCTGTTCTGTATTTCTGTGTCTCTTTTTCTGTTTTGCATATAGGGTTATCGTTACCATCTTTCTAAATTCCATATATATGTGTTAGTATGCTGTAATGTTCTTTATCTTTCTGGCTTACTTCACTCTGTATAAGGGGCTCCAGTTTCATCCATCTCATTAGGACTGGTTCAAATGAATTCTTTTTGACGGCTGAGTAAAATTCCATGGTGTATATGTACCACAGCTTCCTTATCCATTCATCTGCTGATGGGCATCTAGGTTGCTTCCATGTCCTGGCTATTATAAACAGTGCTGCGATGAACATTGGGGTGCACGTGTCTCTTTCAGATCTGGTTTCCTCAGTGTGTATGCCCAGAAGTGGGATTGCTGGGTCATATGGCAGTTCTATTTCCAGTTTTTTAAGGAATCTCCACACTGTTTTCCATAGTGGCTGTACTAGTTTGCATTCCCACCAACAGTGTAAGAGGGTTCACTTTTCTCCACAGCCTCTCCAGCATTTATTGCTTGTAGACTTTTGGATAGCAGCCATCCTGACTGGTGTGTAATGGTACCTCATTGTGGTTTTGATTTGCATTTCTCTAATAATGAGTGATGTTGAGCACCTTTTCATGTGTTTGTTAGCCATCTGTATGTCTTCTTTGGAGAAATGTCTGTTTAGTTCTTTGGCCCATTTTTTGATTGGGTCATTTATTTTTCTGGAATTGAGCTTCAGGAGTTGCTTGTATATTTTTGAGATTAATCCTTTGTCTGTTTCTTCATTTGCTATTATTTTCTCCCAATCTGACGGCTGTCTTTTCACCTTACTTATAGTTTCTTTTGTAGTGCAAAAGCTTTTAAGTTTCATTAGATCCCATTTGTTTAGTTTTTCTTTTATTTCCAATATTCTGGGAGGTGGGTCATAGAGGATCTTGCTGTGATTTATGTCGGAGAGTGTTTTGCCTATGTTCTCCTCTAGGAGTTTTATAGTTTCTGGTCTTACATTTAGATCTTTAATCCATTTTGAGTTTATTTTTGTGTATGGTGTTAGAAAGTGTTCTAGTTTCATTCTTTTGCAAGTGGTTGACCAGTTTTCCCAGCACCACTTGTTAAAGAGGTTGTCTTTTTTCCATTGTATATCCTTGCCTCCTTTGTCAAAGATAAGGTGTCCATAGGTCCGTGGATTTATCTCTGGGCTTTCTATTCTGTTCCATTGATCTATATTTCTGTCTTTGTGCCAGTACCACACTGTCTTGATGACTGTGGCTTTGTAGTAGAGTCTGAAGTCAGGCAGGTTGATTCCTCCAGTTCCATTCTTCTTTTTCAAGATTACTTCGGCTATTCGAGGTTTTTTGTATTTCCATACAAATTGTGAAATTCTTTGGTCTAGTTCTGTGAAAAATACCGATGGAGAAACATACCGTGTTCATGGATTGGAAGAATCAATATTGTCAAAATGGCTATTCTACCCAAAGCAATCTATAGATTCAATGCAATCCCTATCAAGCTTCTCCTGCTTTTAAAGATTTTTTTGATGTGGACCATTTTTAAAGTTTTTATTGAATTTGTTGCAACATGGCTTCTGTTTGATGCTTTGGGTTTTTGCATGTAGGATTTGAGCTCCCCAACCAGGGATCAAATCTGCACCCCTGGCTTTGGAATGCAAAGTCCTAACCACCAGACCTTCAGGGAAGTCCCAAGCATTTCACTTTTAATATCTACACACTGCCGTATTTACATGTTTATAAGGATCACTATTCTATAGTTAAAACCTAAATAAAACTGCGCCAAAGGGCTGATATAAACTGATTGTAAAAGTACGTTTTCATTTAGTGGCTCTTCATGTAGTGGTTATATTTGTGCACAAGGCACTTTCACAGTTTGGGGATGGCTTTACTATTTTACATAAATGTCCAACTCATCCACCACATTTCACAATATCTGCTAAAAATCACAAATTTTGGAACTTTTGTTAGATATGATATTTGAAGATGGAAAATTAATCTAGAAGTTGAATACTTAAGTTTCAGGATAAATGTGGTCTTAAAAATGTTCTTCAAAATCCTCTATGTAAGAGACAAAATATTGTGTAAAAGAATAGCACTGGAATAAAAAAGAAGTCTCAATTGTTCTGTCAAGAAAGGATAAGGGACTAAAAGCAATCTACCTGTTCTGAAATTACAATACTAGTATGTAGCTTGGCTAATGTTCAGATCAAGTAGAACAAAAGGTTACAAATAGTTTAGGCCAATAAGTCTTCATGTCAGTAAAAATATTTTTGAGTTACAAAAGGTAATGCTGTTTTGTAACAGAACCCCCTGCTGCTCAAGAGAAGTTATTAAAATGAGTAACTGTAGAAATCAATGGCATAGGACAGTTTGGGACCATAGTGTGAATTCTAAAAACCCATATTATAAATAAGCATGGAAAACACTTCATGTACTATTTTCAGTTCCCTTGGAGGAAATGGTTAAAAAGTAAAAGAAACCTCCGAGATCTAGACAGATTCAAGACCAAAATAACATTAGGATAGTAGAGTCACTGGGGGCAGCTGTCTTGTTTTATTTTCCATTCTTACCGTCTATAAGAACAAACAGCAATAAATTTTAACAAAACTCAGAAAATCAACACATATTCACAGAAACACACACACACCTGCTGAGAGGTTACATCGCACAACTAAGCAGGGGCACCAAATAAACAGAAAACCCATCAAAAATATTTGAATAGAATCACCTTCATATCTTATTAGAACTTTTTCTAGGCACGTCTGAAAATGCCTCAAAGTTAGAAATTTCTCCAAGAATTTCTTTGCCTGATGACACCATTCTTCATTTGAAAGTAGTCCCTGAATATATATCTCAGGACCTAAGGAACACATTTTTATCATCACTCTATTTTCTAACCACAGGGAAAGTGTAAGCAATAATCTTAGTTTTGATAAGAGGGAAAGAAGAGATAGCACAGCTTTAGAAATATGAGATGACAATAAGACAGTATTATGAGTTTATCTGTATGTGGCAAATATAGCCAGAGTGGGATATATTTTAACACTCTGAACTATTTTCTGTCAGTCCCTTCAGTCAGCACTCCTCAACTAGGCAAATTTACCTTCTTCCACAAAGAGATATTTGTCAATGCCTGGAGACAATTTTGGCTTCCCAGGTGGCTCAGTGGTAAAGAATTGTCCTGCCGTTACAGGAGATGTGGGTTCAATCCCTGGATCAGGAAGATCCCTTGGAGTAGGAAATGGTAACCCACTCCAGTATTCTTGCCTGGAAAATCCCATGGACAGAGGAGCCTGGCAGGCTACAGTCCATGGGGTCGCAAAGAGTTGGACATGACTGAGCACACACAGGGAGACATTTTCGGTTCATAGGAACTCACAATGAACTGGGGTGGTGCACTGGCATCTTGTAATAGTAGGTAGGGGCTTCCCTGGTGGTTCAGCTAGTAAAGAATCCACCCGCAATGCCTGAGACCTCGGTTTGATCCCTGGGTTGGGAAGATCCCTTGGAGAAGGGAAAGGCTACCCACTCCAGTATTCTGGCCTGGAGAATTACATGGACTATATAGTCCATGGGGTCGCAAAGAGTCAGACATGACTGAGCGACTTTCACTTTCTTTCATTTTCGATAGTAGGTAAAGGCTGGGAATTCTGCTAGACGTCCTACAGTGCAGAGGGCAGCCCCCTCCCCGCCCCTCCACCCCCCTCCCCGCCCCGAAGAATTATCTGGTCCAAAGTGACAGTAGTGCTGAGGTTGAGAAACATTGCTTTAAATCATCCTCAACAGGACTTGCTTGCCCGGGAAATCCCATGGACAGAGGAGCCTGGTGGGCTACAGTCCATGGGTTGCAAGAATTGGACACAACTTAGCAACTAAACCACCACCACCAACACAACAATATCAGAAGTCTCTAGAACAAAACAATTTACATATCTCTCTAGGCTTCAAGTTACACACGCTTCAAAGTTCATCTTCCTTTCACTGCTTTGCACCTCCTCACTTTTTCTGCTCTAGTTCAATCTTGTTTTGCTTGACTTTCCATCTAGGCTTTCAATTTCTATAACTTTATTCTTACTATAAATCTAACTTCAAACTGCTTCCTTTGGGAGGAAAAATAGAAGTTATTTCTGATACTTATCCTTGTGTTCTATATTTTAATCTCAAGCAAAATATATTCTGCTTCCATTATTTTAGACCTCTAGACAAGTCTATCCCTACCAGAGTTGCAATCAACAGTAAAATCTAGAATATTGTCTGCAGTTAGAGAGACATTATCAACAACCAACATTTCATAGTAACTGAAGAGGCCACATTTCATTGCAGGGGAAAGAGACAGAGCAAGAATTAAGGCAGATACCTTTAACCATATCAATTAAACTAATACAGCAGAACTCCTTTATGATTCTGATGTTAGGATGTAGGACTAAGATCTCCTGCCAGGTTAATCATATTATATCAGGCTTCTATTATATCAGTCATCTTCTTTGAGGACTAGGTCTTGACCATGATATATCTAATAGTGTGATGACAAGCTGTTAAAATACTTTTATTATATTACTAGAGGACAGTGCACTACCACTGAAGCCCAAATAAAGACAGTCATGATTCACATAGGTACCAGCAAAATACCACACCAGCAAAGAAACAAGCTGAGTCGTTTGGAAAGAGGAAGAAAAAGATAGTATCTAAGTTACTCTTTATTGATGAATCTTGCTATCTTTTCAGAAATGTTTTTAAATTCTGTAGGAAGATTATTGACAAAGTTGTTCTAAGAAAGATAATAGACATTTTAGTGGAAAAATATGTCTCCTACAGCCATGAATTTCCTAACTCCTAGTTTGGAATCAAAGTTTAATTGAGGGTTGCTATGGGGACTCTTTATACGTAAATGTCAATTCACATTAGACCCAACAAAGATATTGATCATGCCTCTATTATAGAACTTATCATGCTGTATTATGCAACCTTGATGTCAAACTCCCCAACACCTTCCAGCCTTCCAATATTACTCCGCTAGTGTATTTCTAATAAAAAGGAGGAGTTTGTCCAATGGCTAGTCTTAAATCTAAACAGGTTAAAACTACTTTTTGTCTGCATTACTTAGACTCTTTGACCTCTCTTCCCTTTTTTATGGTCACTTCTTAGAACTCTTAGACCACTTCTCTCCTGATTGAATGCTCCAATCTCCACAAAGCATCACAAAGTTGTTATAGGGCAAAACATTTCCCATTAGACCTGTACAATTCATTCCTTGTAAATGGAACTATAAGATTATACAGGTATAATAGACTTTACTGGAGTTTTGAGAATGGGAAAAGATTTTAGATTGTAGCTATTTAAAAAAAAATGAATCACTGAGTATTACTGACTTTTGTTTTTAAATGTCCTTTATCTACCACTGATATTAATGTTACTGGACATATCCTACATGCTCTGGCCTTCATCCATGTTCCCTAACTTCTTCCTCTCTCCTATCCTGGTATTTCTGTACCCCACCTCTACCTCCAACTCTATATTCCAATTTCTTATACAAAGGAGTGTAGCAATCTTTTCATGCCAAGTTTGCTCCTACCTCACATTCTCAGACATTCAACCCTCCACTCTCAAGATTCTCATCAAAGAAATTTCCCACAAGATATATTTTTCTGTAAGTAGACTCTGGAGTTCATTAATCCCCCCCCCCCAAAAAAAAGTCCAATAAAAAAATTGGCAGAAGACCTAATTAGACATTTCTCCAAAGAAGACATACAAATGGTCAACAGGCACATGAAAAGATGCTCAACATTGCTAATAGACAAATGCAAATCAAAACTACAAAGAGGTACTACCTTACACTCGTCAGAATGGCTATCATGAAAAAGTCTACAAAGAACAAACGCTGGAGAGAGTGTAGAGAAAAGGGAACCCTCCTACATTGTTGGTTGAATGTAAATTGGTGCAGCCACGATGCAAGTTCCTTAAAACACTAAAACAGAGCTACCCTACAATCCTACAATCCCACTCCTGGGCATGTAAACAGAGAAAACTATAATATGAAAAGATACAAGCACCCCAATGTTTACAGTAGCACTATTTACAATAGCAAAAACATGGAAGCAACCTAAATGTCCAGATGAATGGAGAAAGATGTGGGATGTGTGTGTATATGTATATATGTGTGTGTGTGTGTGTGTGTGTATCCAATATAAACATATATACATTCAATATTTACATATATATACACATATATATATAATTGTATACACACACACACACACACACACACACATATAAAATAGAGTCCTACACAAAGAACTGATGCTTTTGAACTGTGGTGTTGGAGAAGACTCTTGAGAGTCCCTTGGACTGCAAAGAGATCCAACCAGTCCATCCTAAAGATCAGTCCTGAGTGTTCATTGGAAGGACTAGTGTTGGAACTGATAGTCCAATACTTTGGCTACCTGATGCAAAGAACTGACTCATTTTAAAAGACCCTGATGCTGGGAAAGATTGAAGGCGGGAGGAGAAGGGAACAACAGAGGATGAGATGGTTGGGTGGCATCACTGACTCAATGGACACGAGTTTGGGTAAACTCCAGGAGTTGGTGATGGACAGGGAGGCCTGGCTTGCTGCAGTCCATGGGGTCACAAGGAGTCAGACACAACTGAGCGACTGAACTGAACTGAACTGAACTCAGCCATAAAAAAAGAATGAAATGATGCCACTTGCAGCAACATGGATGAACCTAGAGATTATCTTACCAAGTGAAGTAAGTCAGAAAGAGAAAGAAAAATACCATATGATATCACTTAAATGTGGAGTCTAAAATATGACACAAATGAATTAATTTACAAAACAGAAACAAACTCAACAGACACCAAAAACAAACATATGGTTATCAAAGCAGAAAGAGGGTGGGGAAGGATAAACTAGGAGCTTGGGATTAGTGGATATATACTGCTGCTGCTGCTGCTGCTAAGTCACTTCAGTCATGTCCAACTCTGTGCGACCCCATAGACGGCAGCCCACCAGGCTCCCCCGTCCCCAGGATTCTCCAGGCAAGAACACTGGAGCGGGCCACCATTTCTTTCTCCAATGCATGAAAGTGAAAAGTGAAAGCGAAGTCTCTCAGTCGTGTCTGACTCTTAGCAACCCCATGGACTGCAGCCTACCAGGCTCCTCTGTCCATGGGATTTTCCAGGTAAGAGTACTGGAGTGGGGTGCCGTTGCCTTCTCCGGGATATATACTACTATATATAAAGTAGATAAACAAGGTCCCACTGTAAAGCTCAGGTAACTATATTTAATATCCTCTAATACAACATAATGGAAAAGAATATACACTTATAACTGAATCACTTTGCTGTCACCAGAAACTAACACAATGTTGCAAATAAACTATGCTTCAATGAGCCCATCAGCAGATGAATGGATAAGGAAGCTGTGGTACATATACACCATGGAATATTACTCAGCCGTCAAAAAGAATTCATTTGAATCAGTCCTAATGAGATGGATGAAACTGGAGCCCATTATACAGAGTGAAGTAAGCCAGAAAGATAAAGAACATTACAGCATACTAACACATATATATGGAATTTAGAAAGATGGTAACGATAACCCTATATGCAAAACAGAAGAAGAGACACAGAAATACAGAACAGACTTTTGAACTCTGTGGGAGAAGGTGAGGGTGGGATGTTTCAAAAGAACAGCATGTATACTATCTATGGTGAAACAGATCACCAGCCCAGGTGGGATGCATGAGACAAGTGCTCGGGCCTGGTGCACTGGGAAGACCCAGAGGAATCGGGTGGAGAGGGAGGTGGGAGGGGGGATCGGGATGGGGAATACATGTAACTCCATGGCTGATTCATATCAATGTATGACAAAACCCACTGCAATGTTGTGAAGTAATTAGCCTCCAATTAATAAAAAAAATAAAATAAAATAAAATAAATAAACTATGCTTCAATTTTAAAAAGCACTATGCCTTGCCCATATCAGTCACATGATAGAGAAACTTTTATAAAATATAATACTATTAATATATAACCAATACATTTAACATACATAGAAGAATGATTATTAATAAGAATAGATATTCACAATATATTATTGAGGGAAAAAACAGGCTGCAAAATTAAAGATTATAGAATTACGCCACTACAACTTCACCTCAAAATTAAATATATCCTAAAGTCGAGTAGTAATTTCTGGGTATGCACTATTATGGTAATCCTCATGTTCTTTCCTCCATATTCTGTATCTTTAAAATTTATCACATTTTTCCTGTAAAACATTTGTTATAAATAGAAATATTTTTGATAAAATGAAAAGAAGGTACTCTTTAGAGGGGGTTTTCCCAAAAATGAGGTATAGAGGTAGATGAAAGGAAACCTGATTCAAAAGAAATTAGAGGGAGTAGTTAAGCTAATGGCTCAGACTTGCAAATCTTTATGCAATTGAATGCACAAAGTAATACAAAAAGTTAACTTACTGTAAGAAAGAATTACTACCTTATATACAATGAGGGCTAATGAAGCCCCAGGCTTTACTAATTGCATCTCCTCTCCTAGGGTTAGAACAGGAGCAAGAAGTAACCAGTATCCAAGAAGGTGGAGTTGATCACCAAGGATCTAACAAAAGCATCTTTTTCTAAAGAAAACAGCACTAAATGGTGCATGACCAGGTTTACCCTAGGCTTCATGGTTTTAAACAAGTGAACTTACCTCTATGAGTTCCAGTTTTCTCATTGTGTAATTTCCCCCCAAACACAATTATTGTCTTATGTATCTTTGCATCTTTTGTGGACCAAGTACCTGGTACAGAGTAGTTACATTATAACTGTTGATTTCATGAAAGATAAAATGAAGAGGTTGAACTATGTGATTTCTAGGGAACTTCCAGTGCCTAATTTCTGTTATTAAATGAAATATTTGTTGAAGATTTACTATTTATAATGTACTGTGTTTCATATCATAAAAGTACTAGCCATGGACATTATTTTCTAGAACCTGAAAATTTACTTGGAGAGAGGAGATACCTTGGTGGTTCTCTAGCATTTATTGATAGTGCATCTGTCTGTCTGTGATAAAATTACATCTAGAAAGAGCAACCGAAAAGGCACTCCAGCCGAATGAGTCCCTTGGGATTGACAGAGCTTCTGTCCTGCTTTCTATCTCCTCTTACTACTTTCACAACCTAAGTTTATCATTTAGAGGGAAACAGGAAAATTCCCAGCTTTCCACATCTCACTCTGAAGCATGAGATGGACTCAGAAACAAAAGCTCGGCATCTAAGCTACTTCCGAAGCAAAATCACCTCAGTCCTAAACTGTTCATCTCCAAATCTGACAGCCCAAACTGCTGCTCTTAGGAAAAGAAGAAAAAGAAGAGAGATGAAGGGAGTTTTTAGTAACCATGTATTAGTCAGTATGTCACCAAAAGGTTCTACTATATATTGTGTTGTCCTAACTTTCTGTGGGTGTAAGAGCAGAGGGGCTATGTATGCCATTTCCTCTGTCCTCCAGGCCAGGGCACATTTTTTTACCTCCTTCTAGTTATAGATTACCTATAGTGCCCTGTTATTTTCCCTTTTGAAGTGCTTTCTCAACTTCTAAAATGAATGCTTCCTTTTGCTAACCATAAAAATCTCATGAACTCTCTGCACTTTGTATAATAAAACAAGTATGCTTTAAGTTCTTTAAACATACATTTAGTGATATATTTTCTTCAAAGCAGGCATGTTTTTCTCCAAGTCCCAACTCTCCCAAATCACTGACAATGAGAGATATGCAGAGAATAACAGATCTTCACATGATAAAATTACTGTCAAATCAGGCAGTAACTAAATGATCAGAACATTGTACAGGATGCTCAGTAAGTGTTCTAAGAGTTTAAAGGAGAAACTTTAAAGGATTCAGAAAGAGGGAGGAATAAGAATTGGGCTTCTAAAGACGGATGGGATAGCAAATGATAGAAGACAGTGGCATGAGCAAGGATGCAGATGAAAAGAAGTCCAAAATATATGTGGAGAACAGCAAGCAGAATGGTTTGCCCTGAATGCAAGTTTTGTCTTAAAGCACAGTTGAGATGAGGCTGACCAGGGAAGTAGGACTCAGAAGAAGCTAGAGAAGTTGTGTTCAAACTTTTTGTTTGCCTTGGTGCAAAATTCCTGAAGGAGATGATAGATATTCATCAGTAATAGAAACATACAACAGTAATTCTGACTTGGGAGTGTATGCATGGTGGGCATGTATGTATATCAACCTAGGGCACATTAAGAGTATCTATTGTGAAAAAAAATTTCCCTCTCACTCATGATAAAGCATACCCGCCCCTTCACTTACAGTGTAATTTTCTGAGTCTAAAGTATCTTGAGGGCTTCCCTGGTGGCTCAGTGGTAAAGAATCTGTAGTCCCTGGTCCGGGAAGATCCCACATACCGTGGAGCAACTACACCCGTGTGCCCCAAGTACTGAGCCTGTGCTCTAGAGTTCGGAAGCCGCTACCACAGGAGCCCGAATGCCCCAGAGCCTGTGCCCCAACAACAAGAGAAGCCATCAAAATAAGAAGCAACTAGACAGTAGCACCCACTTGTTGCAACTAGAGAAAAGCTTGTATAGCAACAAAGACCCAGCACAGCCAAAATAAATAAATAAAAAAATAAGAAAAAAAAGTAGCTTGAATACTTGTTTCAAAAGTTTACATATGATCCTTAAAATAGGTTTGTAGGTGATAGTCATTCATTCACTCATTCATGCATTCATTCAAGATCCTTAAAATAGGTTTGTAGGTGATAGTCATTCATTTACTCATTCATGCATTCATTCAACAAATGTTATGGAGAAACTGCTATGACAGACATTTTGCTAGATACCTGAAGACACAGAAGTAAAGAGATAGACTGGATTCTGACCTCTTGGAGCTTAGGTATTGTAAGGGAGATAAAAATCAATTCACTCCACAAATAAATATTTCAGTCTAGACCATAAGAAACTGCCAATACTTGACCATTTTTGACTAAAGTAAACAGCAACTACATATGGGTCAACTTAACATAATGGCATAAAGTGATAACCACTGTGAAGGAAAAGTAGAGGCAACAATTAGAGCTTATACTAAGGAAACTCCATCTATTTTGTCAGAAAAAAGTTTCCTTGAGAAAATGATGCTTAATCTGAGATTTGAATAATGAGTGACCCCTGACTAACTGAAGTGGTTATGAATGTTCCAAACCAAGTGAAGAAGTCAGCATGGTAGGAAGAGAATTCCCTCCGCAGTCTTCCTTTGGGCAATGTTGGTAAGTCAACAGTCCTCCAGGTAGAGCCAAAAAGCAAGCCAGGGAATTTCCCTGGTGATCTAGTGTTAGTTAAGAATCCACCTTTCGATTCAGGGGACATGGCTTTAACTCCTGGTCAGGGAACTACAATCCCACATGCCGCAGGGCAACTAAGCCTGTGTGCCACAAACAGAGAGCCGGTATGCAGCAACAAAGACCCAGCACAGACAAGGAAAAAAAGAAAAAAACAGCAAATTAGGTTGATAGGCTCAAAGACTCTGGGAACAAAGAGATGATGGCAAAAAGATAGTTATAAATGGCCCTGAAGATCAACAGCAACGAGAACCTTGATTCACAACAAGGCATACTTTCTATATACTGTTTTAAGCAGCAACAATTATTGGAACAATCAGATCTTAGGAAAAGATATGCTCCAGAATTGAGACTTAGATCAGTCCACTGTCTTTGAGAGTGGAACTTCTCCTCTCAGTGACTATAAGGAAATCTGATTGATTTCCAGCAAATCTCATATACAACATGCTGTTCACATAAGAGGATGAGATGGTTGGATGGCATCTGACTTGATAAACATGAGTTTGAGCAAGCTCCAGGAGTTGGTAATGGACAGGAAAGCCTGGCATGCTGCAGTCCGTGGGGTTGCAAAGAGTCATGCGCAACTGAGCGACTGAACTGAACTATTCACATACAAGAGTCTGAAGCTAACTTTTTTTTTTTATCATCTCACACTAGAGTCATTTGTCATTTTGACAGCCTAGTTTGTATTGAAGATCTACCACTAAAAAAGAGGGGGCCAACATTTAATTGTTAAGCATTTTCTGGCAAATGTTTGTTTGGGAAAGTCTGGAGAGACTGTATTTTCATAAGAAAAAAAAAATATTATTTTGGTGTGATTTTCTTTTTTCTTCTTACATTTCCTTTTCAAGCTGTGGTATTTCTTTTTCCTTTTGTCTGCTAAAAAGAACCACTTTACTTGTAACAAAGAAGAATTCAGCATTACATAGGGCCAAATTAGGTATCACAGAAAAGATTTAGAAATTGAAATACCAAAAGGACCTTGCTACACAGCAGTCTCCAATACAGTGTAGTTTCACAAAAGAGCTGCAATGTGGTGCCAGTGCAAGTGGTGATTCCACTCAGACCAGCCAAGAGAGCATTTCTTAACATGTCCATGTTGACTTAACTCCCGAATAGCTATTAAGAGTAGTCATATCTAAGCTCTTGACAGTTTATAATTTATAGCGGCACATATACTCAGATGTAGCTTGTATATTACTTTCCACTATATTTCAACATATTTTCTTCAACAAAGGATTTTTTAAACATACTTGCACTTACAAACAACTACAGAAACACTTCATATGTGTATTATATGCCAGGGATTTGGGGTTTGTGTTTCATTTCATCCTCAAAATAACTCAGAGCTAGGTGCTTTTATCCCCATTTTCTATATGGTAACAGTGAGGTACAGAGAACTTAAGACACTTACCCAAGATCACGGAGCCAGTAAGTATCTGAGCCAGGATATGAATCCAGGTCTGGCTTTTTCTACTATGCTAGATTGCTTAAACCACACCAGTCTGATATAGAGATGTATATCTTAAGTCCACACAGCTTCTGTAAAGTTTCAGAGCACAGAGATTTAAGCAGTCAAAAGTCACCATAGAATAAACTAACCTGGTAGCACATTCCTCCAAAACTAAAATGCTATCTCCTGCTGTGTGATCAGAAACCTGAAAGGCATCACAAACAATGCAATTACTATATATATATGTGTGTGTGTGTGTGTGTGTGTGTGTGTGTGTGTGTATGTATATGTATATGCTGGAGCTAAATCCTCTGCCTGTTGAGGAGAATCCTATCATTCTTAGTATCAGACTTCATTTTTCAACAATAGACCTGCTTATTGGATGGTGGATGGGAGGATGGGGAGTGGGGTAGAAATGGATGGACCAGAAAAACAACACAAGGTGAAAGGCAAATTCCCACAAAGGTCATGCTTGAATGTTTGCTGAGCCAATTTCTAGGAAGGTCAGATTAGGTAATCTATAAGGCCTTCATTTTGCTAACTGGGAAAACACTTTTGGAAAGAACTGAATTACTCAAGCAACAGTGAAAACTGAACCATCTATATGAGGAAGAGGACAAAAAAGGGAGGTGAGGCAGGGGATTGTCAGGCAGAACGTTTAAAAAGAGAATGGAAAGATCACACTGGTCATTTTGAATTAAATTTGCTATGTGATATGAAATAGAATTTTCCTCTTCATCAACTCATGGAACAACAGCAGTAATATTGAATAATGACAACAAAAGCTGCTAACGTTGACTGATTGTTTACACTGTGTCCAGCTCTTAACATGCATCAGGTCGTTTGATCTTTATTACAGTCCTACAAGATAAGCACTTTCATTATCCCCACTTGACTTTGAGGAAACTGAGGCTTAAAGAGGTTAAGCAGCTTTGCCCCAAATCACAGCTAGGAAGTAGCTGAGTCAGGATGCATACTCTCATCTGTTTTCTTCCAAAGCCCAGGCTACTAATGAGAAGAAGCCAAGCAATGCAAAGCAGGAATGGCAGGAGGGGAGTAATCCCTTTCTGCCTTCTCTTTCCTGCAGTCTCTATTTCTGTTCCAGAAAACCCTGTATCGCATTGTACTAGAGATCAATTTATTTTCCATTCAACAAAAAGCAACCAATTTCATTTCTAAAAAGTTTGTTTAGGAGCCCCTTCTCAATCTTAACATCTTATGAAAATGCTCCATGAAAGAAGCAAGTTCCTTAAAGTTAAAAAAACTGAACTGAAATTCAAAACACTCATACTTCCACATGCAGTTTATTAGCATATTTTTTTCTCTGCATAAAAACAACTAGCCTTTGAGGTCCTAGTGTTTCTGCAACTGTGATTGGGAAAATACTGAAAAGGAAAAGAAACAAATCCCAGCCCTTCAGAAACAATTAGTGTTTAATTGTTAATACGTCAAAGCTGCAAGACTTTCAATTTAGCTAACACAAACAGATCACTATATAAGTCACCAGAATGAATGAACACAGTTTGGCTGAAAATGGTATTCAAAAGGATCATGGAAATTTATTTATTATTAAAAAAACATTCAATCTTTGTGGATTCTGAACTTTAAATTCTAATCTTTGATTTTTAGGGGTTGTTGACTCTTTGTAAATAACAAGTTTTTTTTTTTTTAAGGCTTTTAAAGTGGGTGAGATCAGACATAGCTCTGATTTAAGGCCATTTAAATAATTAATGTACAAAAGAAAAATATACAATGACATTCTGTATTAGTCTCAAAGTACAAAAAGGAAAAACTAAAGACATTTTCCTTCTCCAAGGACATAGTTAAAACATATTCAGGAACAACTATTAGGGATACATATACAGGATCCAGAAAGTTACACAATGGAAGAGTTAACAACCAAAGAATCGGGATTATAAATTTTGTAAGTGCTGGACGGTACATAGGGATATTCTACTCTAATCTCACTGTGTTGCAGTTGAGGAAACAGTGGATCAGAGAGTAAAATGATTTTCCAAAGATCATAAAGCTAGATACTGTGGGTGATGTGTGAGAGATAAGCGGGAAAGTGGCAAGAGGTGTATATGAAAAAATTAGCCAAGTGTGGGAGGGGAAAGAGTTTCTGAAAAATCAAAAAAGGCTAGCTCCTGCAGGGCTTTGTAGGCTGTGTTAAAGAGTTTAGATTTTTAACTTAAAAACTTTAAGAAACTAATGCTTATAATCACAGAAACAAAATATTAGTTTTATATTTCAGAAAAACCACCCTAGAGAAGGTTGGAAAACACATCTCAAAGGACTAAACTCAGGGAAAGAGATT
The DNA here is from genome assembly GCF_019320065.1 of Cervus canadensis. Taxonomy (NCBI): domain Eukaryota; kingdom Metazoa; phylum Chordata; class Mammalia; order Artiodactyla; family Cervidae; genus Cervus; species Cervus canadensis. The sequence continues at coordinate 133,738,862 of NC_057419.1, read as the reverse complement.
AGTTTAAATATTATAATAATTTGGCATGTGAAAAAATAAACAAAAAATAAGAAAGGAACAACTTACAAAGAAGGAACGCAGGATGGAGGAAAGGAATGACAGTGGATGGAGAGATGGAGAAGAGGAAATATAGTTGTAATTTAATGAGGTAGAAGTTACACTCAACAGAAGTTTGTGAAAAATTAGATGGATCAGGAAGAAGGTGTCAAAGAATAAGCATGGCATGAGATGGTTAAGCACATGGACATTAGGTCTAGACAGCCTGGGTTCAAATTGCAGGATGTTCTACTCACTGACCATATGGCTATGGGCAAGTTACTCAACCTCTCTATGATTCAGCTTCCTCATCTGCAAAATATATATGACTATAGTATCTACCTCATAGGATATTGTGAGGATTAATGAATTAAAATTTTTAAAATAGCAAGAACAGTGCCTGGTACATAGTAAGCTATATAAGGATTCAACAATATTTGGAAAAGATTTATTTCTTTCATGAGTACTATTATCCACTGTGTTTAAAAAATATCTTAATAAAGGCAGAAATATGGGGAAAATAATATGTAAAACATAAAGTCATATGTATATGAAATATGTTAATTTTACCTGTCAGCATTTGTTCCTTGGAGGAGCTACTTCACCCACAATATAAACGGTTCTACACAGGACTGGAAAAGGTCAGTTTTCATTCCAATCCCAAATAAAGGCAATGCCAAAGAATGCTCAAACTACCACACAATTGCACTCATCTCACACACTAGTAAAGTAATGCTCAAAATTCTCCAAGCCAGGCTTCAGCAATACGTGAACCGTGAACTTCCAGATGTTCAAGCTGGTTTTAGAAAAGGCAGAGGAACCAGAGATCAAATTGCCAACATCCGCTGGATCCTCAAAAAAGCAAGAGTTCCAGAAAAACATCTATGTTTATTTACTACACCAAAGCCTTTGACTCTGAAAATAAACTCTGGAAAATTCTTAAAGAGATGGGAATACCAGACCACCTGACCTGACTCTTGAGAAATCTGTATGCAGGTCAGGAAGCAATAGTTAGAACTGGACATGGAACAACAGACTGGTTCCAAATAGGAAAAGGAGTACGTCAAGGCTGTATATTATCACCCTGCTTATTTAACTTCTATGCAGAGTACATCATGAGAAACGCTGGGCTGGAAGAAGCACAAGTTGGAATCAAGATTGCTGGGAGAAATATCAATAACCTCTGATATGCAGATGAAACCACCCTTATGGCAGAAAATGAAGAAGAACTAAAGAGCCTCTTGATGAAAGTGAAAGAGGAGAGTGAAAAAGTTGGCTTAATCTCAACATTCAGAAAACTAAGATCATGGCATCCGTTCCCATCACTTCATGGCAAATAGATGGGGAAACAGTGGAAACAGAGTCAGACTTTATTTTTCTGGGCTCCCAAATCACTGCAGATGGTTACTGCAGCCATGGAATTAAAAGACGCTTCCTCCTTTTGGAATGAAATTTATGACCAACCGAGACAGCATATTAAAAAGCAGAGACATTACTTTGCCAACAAAGTTCCATCTAGTCAAGGTTATGGTTTTTCCAGTAGTCATGTATGGATGTGAGAGTTGGACTATAAAGAAAGCTGAGAGCTGAAGAATTGATGCTTTTGAACTGTGGTGTTGGAGAAGACTCTTGAGAGTCCCTTGGACTGCAAGGATATCCAACCAGTCCATCCTAAAGGAGATCAGTCCTGAGTGTTCGTTGGAAGGACTGATGTTGAAGCTGAAACTCTAATACTTTGGCTACCTGATGGGAAGAGCTGACTCATTTTAAAAGACTCTGATGCTGGGAAAGATTGAGGGCAGGAGGAGAAGGGGAAGACAGAGCCTAAGATGATTGAATGGCATCACCAACTCAATGGAGATGAGTTTGAGTAAACTCTGGGAGTTGGTGATGGACAGTGAGGCCTAGCATGCTGCGGTCCATGGGGTCGCAAAGAGTCGGACACAAATGAGTGACCGAAATGAACTGAACTGAACTGAGTGGAACTATTAACCAAGTGCCTGACCCTTTAACTATATTGATGGGCATGTAACGCTGATCATATCAATCATGACATTTTTCCTTTTTAAATGGATGAATTACCCATGACTCAAGCATAAGTAAAAAAAAAAAAAAAGTAAAGAAAAAAAAGAAGCATAAGTAATTGGAATTCTTATAGAAAATTTTCCATATGCACATTGGGACTGAGAAAAACTCTTTATGAGTTACAAGCTGTAAATGTATAGGCTTAGGGGTGACTACAGTCATTTTCCTTGCCACATGGAGAGAGTTTCTTCAAAAAAAATATTGATGAACAGAGAGTAATGGAGTCCCAGATACAGCAGTACCTGAGATTTACCTTTAGGCCTCCCAATTATGTCACCCAATTCCTTTATTGCTTAAACTAGTTTGAATGGAGTTATTGTTGTTGGTTTTTTTTTTTCATTTTTTTAACCACAGAATAATAAGTACAATATGTTTAAGTTAAATGTTTGGGGGAATTTCTAAAAGATTCCTGACTTTATTAAAAAGCATAATTTTCATATGACACAGACATTCATGGAATAAGAGAAGAGTGGAAAACATCAAAATAGGATGATCATCAAAAATGTGGTGGTGGCAGAAAAATTAGACAAATTTCATAATATACAGAAAATATCTAAATTTAGGTGTAATGGAAACAAACAACAGAAGACTAAATGGAAAGAAATGGAGAAAAGAAAAAAAGTTAATGAAAGATGGAATTTAGTAACAGTTTCTGGCCACAATGTTGTCTCAGGGATTGTTTGAAAAGAATGGAGTAAGGAAGAGATTTAGCTATGACTACACCATCTGAAGCTTCCCAGGTGGTCCTAGCATTAAAGAATGCAGGGGACACAAGAGACACTTGTTTGATCCCTGGGTCAGGAAGATTCAGTGGAGGAGGGCATGGCAATTCACACCAGTATTCTTGTCTGGAGAATCCCATGGGCAGAGGAGCCCAGAGGGCTACAGTCCATGGGGTCACAAAGAGTTGGCTCAGATGGTTAAGCATCTGCCTGCAATGTGGGAGACCCGGGTTCGATCCCTGGGTCAGGAAGATCCCTTGGAGAAGGAAATGGCAACCCACTACAGTACTCTTGCCTGGAAAATTCCATGGATGAAGGAGCCTGGTAGGCTACAGTCCATGGGGTCGCAAAGAGTTGGACATGACTGAACGACTTCACTACACTGACTTAGCATGTAGCACACGCACGCACACACACACAATCTTAAGGATCCAGAGTTATTCAAGGCTTGACAGTCCACTTAATGACTCATCAGCACTAAAATGAAAATGAAGTTGATAATAGTTGGGGTATCACTACAGTATATTCCTCAGCTAGACTCTATAGAAAAGAGCTAAACAATATCTAAGGTAGGTGCATAGATGTAGTTTTGAGAACATCAGAAATGCTTTTTAGGATTAGACAAAATGATTATCCAACTGGGACCAAAGAAAAGAGCTATGCAGAAACAAGCTTATAACAATATCTAAGGTAGGTGCATAGATGTACTTTTGAGAACATCAGAAATGCCTTTTAGGATTAGACAAAATGATTATCCAACTGGCACCAAGGAAAAGAGCTATGCAGAAACAAGTTTATAACATGTCACCTGCAAATTGTTACAGAGCTGCCAATGCATTTAATGTCCTTTTGCAGGCCTGCTATAGAGCTAGGATTTGAAAATGGCCTGTGAAGAACCTGTTCACTTGAGGAAAACAAAAAAGCTTCAGAAAAGGTTTCAAGTGGTATCTGGCCAGCTGCTCCTAAAGCAAGCTCTCACAGCTTAGAAAAAAAGGCGGGGGGGAATGACAATGCCATGTAATGTTAAGACCAAAATACAACTGTTACTAGATTTGGGGAGGTATTGCTCTTCAACTATAGATTTAAGAAGACATGGATGGCGACTGATGACATTAGGCTATGTGAAATTATTCAGAAAGAAAAAGATAAATACTGTATTGTCACTTATATGGAACCCAAAAAAGCCAAATTTGTAAAAATAGAGAGTAGAATGGTGGTTTCCAGGGGCAATGAGTGGGGGTGGGCATTCGAGAGAGGGGAAAGAAGAGTAGAGATATTATTTAAGGGTGGAAACTTGCAACTAGTAGACAAATCCTGGAGATCTAATGTACAGTAGAGTGAATAGACAACAATATTGCATTATAACTGTCAAACTTGCTAAGAGATTGACCTCTTTTATACATTATTAAAATTTATACTCTAGTTACAGTTATTACCAAATATTGGCTATATTACCTGTGTTGTACAATATGTCCTTCAGCATATCTTACATCCAATAATTTGTACCTCCCACATTCCCACCCATATAATGCCCCTCCACCACCCACTGGTAGCCACAAGACTGTTCTCTATATCTATGAGACTATTTCTTTGTTATATTTTGCTGGTTTATATTTTTGGATTCTACATATATGTGATATCACATACCATTTGTCTTTCTCTGTCTGACTTATTTCACTTAGTATAATGCCATCCAAGTCCATCTATGTTGCTGCAAATGGCAAAATTTTATTCTTTTCATGGCTGAGTAGTATTCCATTGTGTGTGTGTGAGTGTGTGTGTGTGTGTATCTATCTATATACATACCACATCTTCTTTGTGTATAAGGATTCCCTTTTCTCCACACAACCACTCCATAGCTAAGAGACTAGATCTTAGTTATTCTAGCCACACAAACACACACGATTATGTGACATGATAGAGGTGATAACTATTGTTAAAATAGAAATCACAACATATAAATGTATTAAATCAACATGTTGTTTACCTTAATTTTACAAAGTGTTATATGTTAAACCTCATTCAAGGGATAATCAGTAGAAAAAGTTTAGGGCAAAAGACAGAATTGTCCTGGGCTGTGTTTGCTCTTGTTCTTTCACACTCTCTCTCACTACTGATCCCACTACAGTATCATTTGTTCTCAGTAGGCTAAACTGCCTCCCACTTCACAGAAAATAGAAACCAGTAGGTATAGAATGGGGACATTCTTTATTTTCCAATGACTATTTTTGCAATTTTTCTTGCATTCACACTCATCCTTTTCTGGTATCTTCATACTACAAAAAAAGAGGTGCCTTTTCTGCCTGAGACTAATATGTTCTGTTATTCTTTGCATACCAATCCTTTCAGAAAACATATTGAGTTGACGGTCTTCTTTCTTTCATCTTCAACCTCTATCTACCAGATCTTTTTCATCAGCATTCAAGCAAGCTCAATTTCTCCTATCTTAAAAGCATAACTCCCTAAGCCCCTCCTGCTGCTTTATTATTTCTCTCCTTGAGGTCACAAACAGACTTCTTGGAAGAACTATTTGCAACTGCTATCTACATTCCTAATCTATACTCAAGACCTATCTCAATATAATTTGGTTTCTGCCTCCAGTAATTCACCAAAATATCTCTCATCAGGAACACCTAGGAGTTCCTTAGTTTAAATTCAATGGATATTTCTCAGTCATTATCTACTTGTCCCATCAAAAGCACTCAATATTGGTTAAAAAAAAATCCTTGTTTCTAGAAATACTCTCTTCCTTTGGTTTACCTGCTACTCTTTTCATTAAGATTCTCTTGTTCTTTCATCTCTTGGTATTCCTGAGGATTCTGTGCTGGGTTGTCTCTTTTCCTAATACATTTTCAGCAGGTGGGACATCTTGTCCACTCCCATGGTTTCAATTGTCACAATAAGCTGAAGACTCAAAAATCTATATCTCTATCCAAGTTCATTCTCCTTAGTCTCAAACCTGTATATTCAAATTTTACTAGGCATCACTATCTGGATATACAGTAGGCCTCTCATCCACCACATATCCAGAAATACATGGCCTATTTTTATCTCCTGCCAAAAAATCTCATCACTGAACTCATATTGCTAGTTGTTTACTTAGAACTTCCACAGGTTAGAGTATTCAACAGGTATCTCAAACTCAACATACCCCAAACTGAACTTTTAATTCTCTCTCCTATGCATGATGCTCTATAAGTTTTATATTCATAAATTGTTTCATCTACTCGGTAGCCCAAACCAAAATCACAGATTTTATTCTTAAAGTGTTGCTTTCCCACGTTCCCTCACGGAGGTCAATTTAACCTTACAATTATTCTCTTGGCAAGTATTTTGTTTAAAATCACACTTCTATATATTTACATTAAAACATCTATCCTAAACTTGCTAATCAAAATGCTTGCCAGGTCTGGCTAATCAGAAACAATTTCTGACCAGTTAGTCAAAACAGTACCCCCATCTCTATTTAATCAAAGAAATGGTCTTTGCAGCAAAATATCCATAATATTCCGTGAATTCATGGGATATGTGACAATGAGAAAACTAAAGTTGTTTGAATGAAGAGCACTGCACAGATAAGACAAAAGACCTAGCATTAGGTTCAACCCAATCCTCTTTCCTTGATTTTGCACATAGATTCATTATTAGCTAATCTCATCACCTTTACTTCGAACCTTTTCCCAAATTTTCCTCTCCTCTCCACCCTCACAAGCCATCAACCTAACCCAAACCATATTTTCTTTTGCTTGGACCACTCTATAAGTCTCTCAATAATCTGACTCCTGTCTTTAATTTTACCTCTTAAAGTTCACTCTCTACAAAATAGCCAGAGTTAACCTTTCCAAAGAACAAGTCAGATCACACTGCTTCAAACCTTTCAATCACTTGCCTATTCATTTGGAAAAATATCTGAAGTTCTTGCCACAGCCTACATAACCTCTACCTACCAATCAACTTCATCTCTTGCCATTGGTCTCCAGCACCTACATATGAACTGTGAAGGAAATTAGGATATATATATTTTTAAAAAGATATATTTAGATAACCAGCACATTCTCTATGATAAGGATACCAATTGTCCTGATATCAGTCACAAAACTTTGGTACAGCAATAATACCTAATAAACATACATTACTTTAGGGGTTATAAAGTATTTTTGCATATATTAACTTATTTAGACCTCAGTGTATGAAATAGATGGAACAAGTTTCATAATCTCCATTTTATAAGGCTGAGACCATAGAGACAAGACTAGAACTAGTTTTTCTGACTCCCAGCCAAGTCCTAAACTGCACTGCAATACAGGCCAGTGGAAATGTGAAAATAACTCTTATTTACATCACATATCACTCTTATTTAGAAGTGTCTCTGTTAACAAATAATATATTCTGTCTTCTTGAGACTTTCATTGCTATGGAGACTTATAAGAAAATAGAAGCATTATTGCTTAAAAAAATGCAATTCCTCTAAGGACAAAGGGAGACATGAACACGTATTTAGCTAGAAATGTATACCAGCAAAGGGATCGCTACTCATATATCCCCTGTCAAAAGTTTTCTGTGGGGAGGAGCCAAGATGGCAGAGGAATAGGACGGGGAGACCACTTTCTCTCCTACAAATTCATCAAAAGAATAACTGAACGCAGAGCAAACTTCACAAAACAACTTCTGATCGCTAGCTGAGGTCATCAGGCGCCCAGAAAAGCAACCCATTGTCTTCAAAAGGAGGTAGGACAAAATATAAAAGATAAAAAGAGAGACAAAAGAGCTAAGGATGGAGATCCGTCCTGGGAAGGGAGTCTTAATAGAGGAAGTTTCCAAACACCAGGAAACCCTCGCACTGGCGGGTCTGGGGGAAGTTTTTGAATCTCGGAGGGCAACATGACTGGGAGGAGAACAATAAATAAAACCCATGGATCACGAGCCTAAAAGCAACTCCCAGCAGAAAAGTACCCCAGACACCGGCATCTGCCACCAGCAAGTGGGGGTGGCATGGAGAGGAGCGGGTGGCATTGCTTATGGTAAGGACTGGGCCTGAGTGCCCTGAGGACAATCAGAGGGAGCTTTTGTGAGTTACCAACTTAAACTGTGGGATAGCGAGAGAGAGATAATTAACCGGCCCAAACACACTGCCGGCCGTTCGCAGAATGAAGGGACCGAGCAAGCCCAGAGAAGAGCTCGCAGGCTGTGGACTGGCCCAGCCCTGCCGGAGGCAGGAGGCAGGGGGGAGGGAAAAGGGGCAGGCTCGGCCCCAAGGACCGCATCCCCTACCACACTGCAAACAGGCCTCCAGTTTCTAATCAAAGACGTCCTGAGATCCTGGATGGTCGACATCCGCCAGGAGGGTTGCGGCGAGACACAGGGCGCAGGCACCCGACCGGCACGGGCGGGGACTGGGGCTGGGGACGCGGAGGGCAGAAGGCGCACGCACCCGACTGGCGCCCGCAGAAACTGAGACTGGGACCGCGGAAGGGAGTGGGCGCGCCGCACCCGGGGAGAGAGTGCCTGTCAAGCTCCTGGCTGCCTGAGCCAATCGGACAGGGAAGGCACAAAAAGCAGGTGCAGCTTTTTGTTCCCCGCTTTTGTGGAACACCCTAGGGTTGGAACCGCACGCAGCGCAGGGCACGCTCCATATAGAGCAGCCGGGAGCCTGAGCAGTGCAACGGAACTAGCTACCTGAATAAGAGTCCACCTCCGCCCGCCTGTGTCAGGGCGGAAATGAGGCTCTGAAGAGACTGGCAAACAGAAGCCAAATAAACAAAGGGAATCTCTTCAAAAGGGACCGGTGCAACAGATTAAAATCCCTGTAGATAACACTGACTACACCAGAAGGGGCCTGTAGATATCAAGAAGTGTAAGCTGGAAGGAGGAGCTATCTGAAACTGAACCGAACCCACACTGACCGCAACAGCTCCAGAGAAATTCCTAGATATATTTTTACTTTTTTTTTTTGAGTAAAAAAAAAAAATTTTTTTTTCTTTTTTCTCCTTTATTTTCTATTAAAATTCCCTATTACTCCCCAATTACTCCTTAACTTTCATTTTCATAGATTTTTACAATTTTTTTAATTAGGAAACATTTTTTTCTTCTTTTTTTTTTTCCTTTTTCTCTTCTATTTTCTATTTTTCTTTTTCTCTTATTTCCTTTTAAAGTCGGCTATTACTCCTCTACTACTCCTTAATTTTCATTTTCATTACACTATAACTTTACAAAAAAAGAAAAAAAAGAGAAGCCCTATTTTTAAACCGAACTTCATATATATTTCTAAAATTTTTTTTGTGTTTTGGCTTTTGTTTTTAATATAGTATTTTTAAGAGTCTAACCTCTACTCTAGATTTTTAATCTTTGTTTTTCAGTATATGATATAAATTTTGGACATTTAAGAATCCAATATTCAGTTCCCATTTTTATTCAGGAGTGTGTTGATTATTCTCTCCCAATCTTGACTCTCTGTTTTCTACCTCAGAACACCTCTATTTTCTCCTTTCCCCTTCTCTTCCCAATCCAGTTCTGTGAATCTTTGTGGGTGTCTGGGCTACGGAGAACACTCTGGGAACAGACAGCTGCGTAGATCTGTCTCTCTCCTCTTGAGTCCCCCTTTTTCTCCTCCTGCTCATCTCTATCTACCTCCTCCCTCCGCTCTTCTTCATGTAACTCTGTGAAACTCTCTGGGTGTCCCTAACGGGGGAGAATCTTTTCATCATTAACCTAGAAGTTTTATTATCAGTACTGTATAGTTGGAGAAGTCTTGAGACTACTGGAAAAATAAAACTGAAATCCAGAGGCAGGAGACTTAAACTCAAAACCTGAGAACACCAGAAAACTCCTGACTCCATGGAACTTTAAGTAATAAGAGACCGTCCAAAAGCCTCCATACCTACACTGAAACCAACCACCACCCAAGAGCCAATAACATTTAGAGCAAGACATACCATGCAAATTCTCCAGCAACACAGGAACATAGCCCTGAACATCAACATACAGGCTGCCCAAGGTCACACCTAACACATAGACCCATCTCAAAACTCATTAGTGGGCACTCCATTGCACTCCAGAGAGAAGAAATCAAGTTCCATGCACCAGAACACTGACGCAAGCTTCCCTAACCAGGAAACGTTGACAAGCCAATCGTCCAACCGCACCCACTGGGAGAAACCTTCACAATAAAAAGGAACCACAGACCTCCAGAATACAGAAAGCCCATTCCAGACACAGCAATCAAAACAAGATGAAAAGGCAGAGAAATACCAAACAGGTAAAGGAACATGAAAAATGCCCACCAAGTCAAACCAAAGAGGAGGAGATAGGGAATCTACCTGAAAAAGAACTTAGAATAACGATTAAAAAAAATGATCCAAAATCTTGAAAACAAAATCGAGTTACAGATAAATAGCCTGGAGACAAAGATTGAAAAGATGCAAGATATGTTTAATAAAGACCTAGAAGAAATAAAAAAGTCAATTAAAAATGAATAAAGCAATAAATGAGATCAAAAACACTCTGGAGGGAACCAAGAGTAGAATAACGGAGACAGAAGATAGGATAAGTGAGGTAGAAGATAAAATGGTGGAAATAAATGAAGCAGAGAGGAAAAAAGAAAAAAGGATCAAAAGAAACGAGGACAACCTCAGGGACCTCTGGGACAATGTGAAACACCCCAACATTCGAATCATAGGAGTCCCAGAAGAAGAAGACAAAAAGAAAGGCCATGAGAAAATACTCGAGGAGATA
>NC_057419.1:133631629-133728057 GCF_019320065.1 Cervus canadensis | reverse complement strand
ACTATTTTACTTTCAGAAAAAAGAAAAAGAGTCCATGTCTAATATTCTGGAATGATTCAACACCATATATTCTCACTGTATTATAACCATCGCCTTGGCAATAGCCATGTGTTACTCACCATGGCATCTTCAATACACTGCCTGACACAAAGAAAGTTCCCAGTATATTAGTGTTGAATAAATATAAACATGTATCAGCAGTTCATCCAGGTTAACTGTCTACAAATATAAAAGAGAAATCATGGTGTCTTGCCTATTCAATAAATACATTTACCCATATATCTATCACTGTGCTCATCAGATGGACCAAATGGTTTCTTTTTTTCTATAGACATTTATTGAATTTTAGCTGAACTACTTACCTAGAACTTTTCTCTCCTACATTCTAACATGTTGTACCATGACCAGAAACATTTCTGAGGTATAACAGAGACAGCAAACTGTCCCCTAGTATTCATTCTGTCCTTCTTCTCAAGTTTCTGCTGGGAACCTACCTACTCAGCTAAAAACTATATTCCCTAGTCTCCCTGTAGTTAGGCATGCTCACATTACTATGTTCTACACAATGGGATATAGGCAGAAGTGCAGTGTGTAGCTCCTGGGTCATCTTTTTAAGGACAAAGCTACTTGCTGAGGACAGTCTTGAACTGTTCTACATGAGAGAAAATTACTTCTCTTATATCTGAACATCTGTTTTGGACTCTTTATTACAACAGCTTAGGCCATTCTTTAACTAATATACTAAATCACTTTAGATGATGATAACTATCACAAAACCAAAATGTAATATACCAAATCACTTTAGATGATGATCAGTATTACAAAACCAAAATGTGTCACCTTGTATGAGAACTAATTTCAACTTGAAACCATCTATTTTGAGTGGACTTTGAGACACTTAAAAATTGACAGCAGAAATATTTAGTTGTTTTTTAGAATATGGATATTTAGAGCCTATGCAATGGTATTGAAAAGAAGTACACTTTACTAAGTTGTTGACTGCTTGGCTTTTATGATTGTTTTTAGTAGGTTTCTCTAAGTATGGTATTTACCAAACTGCTTCCCACAAATCATTAAAAGCCCACAAGAAGTAAGTAAGCATTGTGTGTTTGCCAAACACTCATGCGTAGATGCACAGGCATATGGCGGGGGGTGGGAATAATGATATAAAGAAAAGAGGATCCTGTTGTCACATTTGAGAAACTCTTGGTTAGGCAGGTTTATTGACTATAGTACTTCTCAGACCCTTTAATATCCCATGAACATGGCTCTTTATTATTAATACCATACTGTAATGAGCTGCCATATGAGGACACATATGATGTAAAGCCATTAAACAGTGTCACAAGCTCATTTAAGTTTATTTAAAAGTGGAATACACTCTCAGGTTCACTAGAGACCCTACCATTACTTAAAATCCCACATCTAGACTCCACAAAATTTTGAACTCCTCAGTTCCTAAAGGCATTTGTAATCTATGGTTTAAACAAACAATTCCAGATTTAAATTTACACTCCTTTAGGTGAGCCCCAGGCCAATTCACCACCTAGGAAAACACCCATTAAAATTTAGGAAATCAACAGGGGTACTCTTCTTTGAATGTCACTTGATAAAATGTAGTGAATTCTAGCTTTGGGCACTGAATATTCCTTTGCTCAGTTATTTCAGTAAAACTAAAAAGGTGTATTCTGAATAAAGTTTCTTAGTATGGTAAAGTAATAACTCTACTTTGTTTTGTTACCAAGAAATAAAGGGAAGAGCTTCTTGCTATAGTTTTCCATACCACCAAATTTGCTTCAGACTGCTACTGCTTCAGAATCATAAACTCAAATGGAGCAAGCTAGCTAGAATTTGCTAGTACAGTAAAGTTGCCTTTGGGAAATAACACAAAGAGGCTGAAAAGAAAAAATTGCTCAGCCTAGTTATTGAAGCAGCAAGGATCTTAGATATCTGTGATTTCCATCCCACTTAATAAACTTTAAACAAAGATATGATGGTATTGGTTATCATTTATATTAAGCAGGCTAGAGAATTACATGTTCCAATTATATGCTTCAGAGCAAAGTGATTGCTATGAATCTATGCTCTTAGCCAATACTTACCAGCAATGCTTTGCAAAAACACAAGACAATCCAAAACGCTCCATCAATGAGGCAGTTTACATGAGGCAAGAAAATGATACCACTTGTGTCACTATCTTTATAGTCAATGAGGATGTTCCTACTTCTCCCCTGCCTTTCATCTTCACATTTTATAAAAATAAAAATGGAAAGCATTTTCAAACTACTTGAGAGAAAAAAGCCTCTGGGGTAGAGTCCTTACATTTATTTTGGAGATCATTATGGTAGGTAACGAAAAGGCCCTGTAATAAATCTATGATCCACTGCTCTGAACTTCCTAGCATTCAGAGAGCCGTAGGCTGATTGCTAACCAAACCTACTGTTCTGTGCTTTTTACCTAATCTCCACAATTTGGAAACTTCATTTAGTGGACAAATGGTTAGCAACTCAATTTCAGGAAGTGTCTGGATTTCTCCCAAAACAAAAAATTAGAAAAGTACAGTATTTGACCTATTGTTGTTTAGTTGCTAAATTTTGTCCAACTCTTTTGAGACCCCCATGGACTGTAGACTGTCAAGCTCCTCTGTCCACGGGATTTTCCAGGCAAAAATACTGGGGTGGGTTGCCATTTCCTACCCCAGGGCATAGGGATAGAAGCCCAAATCCTGCTTTGGCAGAAAGAGTCTTTACCAATGAGCCACCAGGGAAGCCCTATATGATGTATAAATAATCTGCTTTTTCATAGCAATCCTGACTGTATTTATTATCAAGTTCTTTTTAGCACAACTTTCAAAATGACCATATAAACACAGCTTGAACAAAGTTTTCAGTGTCCACACAGAATACATATTATCCACTGTGACACATCTCTGTCGGTCAAAAATTTTGTTAAGTGAAATTATAGAGAGAATCTAGTTTCTTTTTGGATTCTATGTATATGAATTATCATATACACATAGTCAATGTATATGAATTATCATATACAAACAGTACCAAGGCTTCAGCTGGTAAAGAATCTGCCTGTAATGTGGGAGACCTGGGTTCGATCCCTGGGTTGGGAAGATCCCCTAGAGAAGGGAAAGGCTAATCACTCCAGTATTCTTGCCTGGAGAATTTCATGGACCGTATAGTTCATGGGGTCACAAAGAGTCAGACCTGACTGAGCAACTTATATTTTTACTTCATATGAATTATCAAAGACAAAATTACTCTAGATTTGTTTCACTTGTCTGAGGTTATAAATGCAATAATATTGTAAAGGAATTAGCCTCCAACTAATAAAAATAAATGGAAAAAAAAAAGAACCAGCAAAAAAAAAAAAAAGAGAGAACTCTTACTGAAATTTAATGCAAAGAGAAAAATAAATATTGTAAGCTCTGGGAGTTGGTGATGGACAGGGAAGCCTGGCATGCTGTGGTCCATGAGGTCGCAAAGAGTCGGACATGACTGAATGACTGAACTGGACTGATCTGAGCCACCCAGGCTATGTATGTGTATATATGCTCTCAAACGAACAGAGTGAAAATCAGAACCTTATCAACCAGCTATTTCATGTACCCCTGAGTTCTGTGATTTTGTCATTCTAACAACTTGACTTTTCCTGTGCAATTTTGATGTTTAAAAAGATGGCATTTGTAATAATTGGCAGTAGTATTTAAACAGCAGGCATTAATAGGTGGTCCAAGAAGGCAGAAAATTGAAATCAGGGAGTCTGGTAATAAAGACCAGGCAAATTTCCATGACACAGGTGAAACAAGGTATTACAAAAGGCAGAAAGGGAGGGTACTCTGTCAGCATGTAATAGGTAGAGATCTAGTTAGGGCTGCCTCATTGCACAACTCCAGGGGCACCACTGACATTACAGTCTGCCCCATGGTGTCCCCTGGAAGTGTGCAGTGTACAGCTTGCAAGGCCATATGTGACAGCCCTGGGCCTAGGTAGATAGGCAGTGTCGGGAAATCAGGCAGCATTTGAAAAGGGTCAAAACATGGCAAATGAAAGTCTGGGTATGGATTCTAATCTTTGGGAATATATCGTGATAAAGATAAGAATTTCAAAGGAATCAGAATAATTGGCAAAGGATCAAGCACAGGAGAAAATCAAGGCCTAGTTATGGGTATTGAAGAAGGAGGCAGACTTCCCTGGTCATAGGAAACAAGGCCAGAAAGGCCTCAGTTATTGCACAAAGTCAAAATAATATCCTCAGCAAAAGTACTTGGTGTTGAGTATTGGCCAATGGCTACTTAAATTCCCTTTACTAAAGAACAGGACTACTGCCAGAATTTGTGGTAATTCAAAACTATTAATAGCAAGTAAATGACCTCTTTTTTGGCGTTCAGATGTATTCAAGGGCAGAATTCCATCAAACTTTCAACATACGAGTGTCCCTATTTGATGCTTTGTTCTGTAAAAGATACTAAAATATAAAGATTACCTAAACCTAAGACCAAACTATCTGCACAAAAATTAAAAAGTCATCCAAGTACAGAATTGGTTGATCTGACCTGGCTAAAAACCTCTGTGTTTCCCAATATGAAAGAAAAAAACACCCAAAAGACATTAGATGTCATACAAATTACTTTAAGTTTCTTAGCTATAAAAACTCACCATCCCCACTTGTAACCTGTTATCTAGTTAACCTCAGAGATATTTTAAGTTAAATCACAATTAAGTTATATAACATTTTACCTGGAAAAAGATGTTTGGAGTCTATTTCCTCATAGTTACTAGAGTTTTTACATGTCTTACAAAGCACTAGGGAATCACGAAAAGAAAGCATAGGCAGGGATCCCCTGGTGGTCCAGTGGTTAAGGGATACAGGTTCAATCCCTAGTCTGGGAAGATCCCACATGTAATGGGCCAACTAAGCCCATGGACCACAACTACTGAGCATGCGCTCTAGAGCCCAGAAGCCACAACTACTGAGCCCACACACTACAAATACTGAAGTCCACGTGCCACGGAGCCTGTGCTCTGCAACACAAGAAGCCGCTGTAATGAAAAGTACACATACCACAGCTAGAGAGCAGCCCTCACTCCCCACAACTAGAGATAATAAAAAATGTTAAAAGGAATCATAGGCAAAGGAATGTTTGCCAAATATCACACACTCTGGCTATGTAATTAAAATTCAAGCTTATTGGCAGGAAAGCATTAAAATGAATCTGTAATATTTAAAAGCTACAAATTCATGTTCATTGACCTATGTGTATGATGGGACATGCACATTCAGCATTAAAAGTTATATAGTTTTTGATGAACAAAGATTCTCATGCATTGATACGTCAGAACCCTGAAAACTTATTTTGTGTTATTTTTCCTTAAAGATAATGGAAAGTGGTTACTTCACTAAAATGGGGAAAGTGAAGAAATCTATTTAGGGTTAGGGATTTAGGAGTTTAATTTTAGATATGCTGAATTTGGAGTGGCATAGCATACAGAAAAATAGCTTATAACAAGTGGTCAAGCACCAAGTTGAAATCCTAGCTCCACAACTTACTAGTTTATGTGAATTTGGGGAAGTTATGAATCTACTGTCAACTTGTCATTTAATCTCTATAATAAGGATAATGAAAGCACCTACCTCATAGAGTCACTGAGAGAATCCAATGAGTCAGCACTTGGAGAATAGTCGGAACAGTGCAAGGCAGTGCTCAGTAAATAATCTTACTGTTACTGGTGTTGCCTTTGCTGTTTTTACCTCTGCTGTTTCAGTTGTTGTTGTTATATTTAGGGGGATACTCCAGCAGATATTTATAAAAGCAGAAACAGATTGGGAAAGAGATTTGGACCTGGAAATAAAGGTTTGTCATGGCTCTGATGAGCTTTCGGAGTTTTGATTTAGTAGAATGGTGGGAAGAAGCTTCAGATGAAATATTCCTAAGTCAGGGGTTAAGGAGAGACTGGGTGGTAAGGGTAGAAAGTTAACTTGTAAAGAGAAGTTAGTTGTAAAAGGAAGGAAAGAAATAAGGAGGAATCTACAAAGGGCAGTAGGGTCAAGTAAAGATGATTTTCATGAAAAGGGAAATCTGTGGGAGAAGCCACGACCTGTGAGTCACTATTTCAGGAAATTCCAACTGCTCTTTTAGCTCAGGTAACAGATTTTCTCTCTCCTTCCCTTTCTTTAGCTTATACAATCAGTCCTAATGACTCAGCAGTTTTCCAACTCCATGATTTTCCTAATTCTTCCTCTCAATTTTGTGCTGCAATATCTCCCTTACATGTTTTGTTAATGGGTTTCTCTAGTCCTCAAACAGTATGAGGAGGGGCTATGTAATTTTCACAGAGGGCACAATTGTCCTCAAAGAGAGAACAAACAAAGGTTCTCATTTCCTCTGCATCTGGACTCAGCATGCTCTTTTTGATGACCTACTCTCAGAAGTAAATTTTCCACTGTGGCCTCTAATTTTGTGCATAAGATTCTTCTCAAGGTTACAATCTGGTTGCAGGTGCAAAGAAAAAAATTGCACATGAGGGAAAATATTCTAAATGGAATCTATGGCTCATCAAGCTGTCTCTGACCTTTCTTATTTACTTAAACATCGATTTTCTTCACAACATAAATACATAATACGACAGCATGGTAGCTATAGTCATGACAAGGGCAAGACTGCCTGATGGTTTCAGGGTGGCTTTCATGAGATTGACATATTAATACTTTAGTGGAATCTTTCTTGGTCCATCCTCAACTCTAGGTTATAAAACTATGATTCACCAAAATCTAAATAACAGGAGAATAAATTATGAATGAAAATTTGTATACTATCATAACAGGATATACATTTATTACCAGTGACATTCATATCTCGACATCCAGGTACCTTGTATATTAAATTTGTAAGTCCTAGTGAATACAGATCAAGAAAAATTAAGTTTTTTCATTTGGAGGGTGACAGAGGCTAATCAATTTCTCTTCTCTAAAACAGAATCATTTGTTCTTATTGTTCAGTTGCTCAGTTGTATCCAGCACTTTGTGACCGCAAGGACTGTAGTCCACCAGTTTCCTCTGTCCACAGGATTTCCCAAGCAAGAATGCTGGAGTGGGTTGCCATTTCCTTTTCCAGGGGATCTTCCCTACCCAGGGATCAAACCCACATCTCCAGCATTGG
This sequence comes from Cervus canadensis, assembly GCF_019320065.1. Taxonomy (NCBI): domain Eukaryota; kingdom Metazoa; phylum Chordata; class Mammalia; order Artiodactyla; family Cervidae; genus Cervus; species Cervus canadensis. Next base: position 133,720,889 of record NC_057419.1, on the reverse strand, counting down.
CAGGTGGGTTCTTTACCACTAAGCCACCAGGGAAGCCATGCTTGTACTAAATTGGAGTACCTGCATAGACTGACTTGTTTACACTGCACAAGTCTAAGGGATGCCATTTACACTGTAATCTACGTGAATCATACCCTACGGAGTTTTGCAGGATCCAATTGAGAGGATCCAACAGTAAATCTGAAAACCCTATGTCTCTCCTTTCTATGTGTGGGGTTGGCTAACTCCTGGTAATATGTGTCTTTATATTCCAAATAATTACAACAAGCATTCCACATTAAAATAGTGTTCCTAATTTACATATTCCGTTCATTACAATTAAGTGCAATGTCCTGATAATATAAAACAGTGGTTCCCAAAAGATATTATATAAGAGGAAAGAAAACTAGTCCTTGTTTAATGCAGATCTCATGTACCCATACCCAGGGACTCTGTTTCAGTAGGTCTGGGGTGGAACCTAGGAATCTGTATTTTAAAAAGCATTCCTGATGGTCCTAAAGCAAGTTCTCCTTGAGAAACAACTCCTAAAACGCAGATTAACTTCATCAGTTACCCTTTTCCAAAGAACCCTCTAAGATGTGGTACCACTGGGCAGGTTTTCTTTACATAACTAATTTCAACCATGGTGTAGAGATTTTTGTCCACTTTCCTAGACATGAAACTGCCTGATCATGAGGTCTATCTCCAGAGTCTGTGACCCTTTGTCCACGAACCACACCAATACTTACGACAATACTTCAAAGTAAAATGTATTTTAAAGAGAGAAGTTAGAAATTCAGTGTGAATCTTTTCACTCCTTGCTTGAGTATTTTATTTAGGCTAATTCTATTCTGGTGACTGCCAAATGCTCACAGCATGGCTGATTTCCAGTCGGTACTCTCCTTAGACTAAAATATCTTATTTTTGATAATCTTCCCTGCATGATTGCTTCTACTGGATAGGTTAAATCTGGTTTCCTTGTCTGCTTACATCCTTAACCTCTCCCGGAGAGGTTATTGTTTGGATTCTCAATAATGGTCATAACACTTTCTCCTTTACTATCACTTCAAATTTAATTAACATGCCATTTAAATTCTTTTCAAAGCCATTAATGAAGACATTCACCAAACACATACATAACACCATCCCTCTGAAATTGGAATTATTGTCACCTACCAAACAAGGCCCATGTTTCAATTGTTTTAGCTCCATTTCAAGGCTTCTATAAATGCAGGGCCATTCACTGTCAACAGATATTTATAGCAAAGAGATTTATTCAAGCCAAAACTCCATAAAGGTGGGGAACACCCAACCAATAATCAAAAATGCAAAACTTTAATAAAAAACCTAGCACAACAGCAAATAATTGAATTTAGCCATGGTTTTGGAGGGATGTGGTATAGTGATCCATCTTGCTCTCTTTCACTGGGACCTATAATTCCCATAATCAGTAATATTTGAATATAGAGGTTAAATCTTCTCCAGACGTGGAAAAAGCTTTTGCTCTATTCCTTATGAATTTGACCCCTAGTCAGTGAATTCAATATCTGATCATTTTTGTTAGAATCTCAGATCTCATGCTCCAATTTAACTAGTCATCTTTTCCCCCAGGAATTAAGATTTATAATAACTTGAGTCTGTGTTATTTCTACATCTCACCATCTTCACCAAGACTGGGACTCCGACTTCTTTAATAGACCTCTAGGAGCAACAGTTCAACACTTGAAATCAAACCCAAATGCAGAGGCACCAGTGACTGTCAGCTGATCGTCAGGCTATTTACCATCTTCCAGTGTCTCAGATCACAGACTTCTGTTGTGCAGAAGTCCACAGTACTTACAAGGAGAGTTAATTTCAGAAGAACACAATGGAATATATAACAGAAGTAACTTAGGCTGGTAGAGTCAGGGAAGGTTTGACAGAGAGAATGACATTTAACCTAACCTCTGAATTAATTTGGGGGAAAATGGTGAGAGAGAGAGAGAAATACAGGATAATTAAAATCTACCTAATTTCTACCTTGCATGTCTAATAGGCATATCATAGTTTAAATTATCCAAAAACAATACTTTTTATTCTTCACCTCCTCCCACTACCACTACTATCAAAACTGTACATCCACCAAGTCTACAATCTTTAATATCCCCTGGTTCAGGAGTTCATCTTTTCAATATTTCTTTTAAAGTTTTTTAAAAACTTAATATTGGGAAAACCTTATATTGTCATACATGTTGCATATCTTTTCCCCACTTTTGTGTCTTTCAGGCAACTTTAATTATGGTAATTTTTACTACACCAAGCTTTTAACATTATATATGTCATATGTACCATTTTTGCTTTATGATCTCTATTTTCCCCATCATACTTGGAAATGTCTTCCACAAAACATGATCATATATTTATTCCTGTTTACTTTTTACACATATAAATCCATTTGAAATTTATTTTTATGTAAGAAGTGAGACAGAGATACAGAAACTACCATTTATTGAGGGCTTACTGTGTGCCAGGCACATTCATTATTTCATTATGATGTAAGTATTACTCTCCCATTAAAGAGATGATAAAACTAATGTTCAGAGAGGTTAAGTAACTTGTAGAAAGTCACACAGCTGGATAACAGCAGAGCAGGGGTTTGAACTCAGCATTGTTGTCCAGTCACTAAGTTGTGTGCTACTCTTTGTGACCCCATTAATTGCAGCAAGCCAGGCTTTTCTGTCCTTCACGATCCCCTGCATTTGCTCAAATTCATGTCCATTGAGTTGGTGATACTATTTAACCATCTTATCCTCTGCCTCCCCATTCTCATTTTGCCTTCAAACTTTCCCAGCAATAGGATCTTTTCCAATGAGTTGGCTCTTCACATCAGGTGGCCAAAGGATTGGAGCTTCAGCTTCGGCATCAGTCCTTCCAATAAATATTCAGGGATGATTTCCTTTAGGATTGACTGGTTTGATCTCCTTGTTGTCGAAAGGACTGTCAAGAGTGTTCTCCAGAACCACAATTTGAAAGCATCAGTTCTTCAGCATTCAATGTTCTTATGGTCCAAGTCTCACATCCATACATGACTACTGGAAAAACCATAGCTTTCACTACAGAGACATTTATCGGTAAAAGGATGCCTCTGTTTTTAAATATGCTGTTTAGGTTTGTCATAGCATTCCTTCCAAGGAGCAAGTGTCTTAATTTCATAGCTGCAGTCACTGTCCACAGTAATTTTGGAGCCCAAGAAAATAAAATCAGTCACTGCTTCCACTTTCCCCCCTTCTATTTGCCATGAATTGATGGGACTGGATACCATGATCTTCATTTTTTAAATGTTGAGCGTTAAGCCAGCTTTTTCACCCATCTCTTTCACCTTCACCAAGAGGCTCTTTAGTTCCTCTTCACTTTCTGCCATTAGAGTAGTATCATCTGCATATCTGAGGTTGTTGATATTTCTCCCAGCAATCTTGATTCTGGCTTGTGATTCATCCAATCTGGCATTTCACATGAGGTACTCTGCAGATAAGTTAAATAAGCAGGATGACAACATATAGCCTTGTTGTATTCCTTTCCCAATTTTGAACCAGTCTGTTGTTTCATGTCCAGTTCTGTTACTTCTTGACCTGCATACAGGCTTCTCAGGAAACAGGTAAGGTAGTTTGGTATTCCCTTTAAGAATTTTTCACAGTTTGTTGTGATCCATACCAAAAGCCTCATCATTCTTACAAACTGTAGAGCTGTGATGGCAAATTTCAATGAATATTGAATTTATTTCTGTCTGAAATCTCTGACCTCTTCCATTTCTAGGCCAGCAGCACACTGTATTCATTTCTATTTAGCTTTATAAAAGGTTTTAAAATCTGATGAGGCAATGTTCTTAATTGCTTCCTTTTTTCAGAAGTCAGCTGGCTATTGTAAAATATTTACTCTTCCAAGTAAACATTAAATCATTTCCCAAGGTCCAAATAACCTAGACTGGAAGGTTTATAGAGACTGCATTTAGTTTTTCATTATTTAAGGGGGAATTAATGTAACTCAGATGGCAAAGAATCTGCCTATAATGCAGAAGACATGGGTTTGATTCCTGGGTTGGGAAGATCCCCTGGAGAAGGGAATGGCAACCCACACCAGTTTTCTTGCCTTTAGAATCCCATGGACAGATGAGCCTGCCCAGGTACAGTCCATAGGGTCACACAGAGTTGGACATGACTGATTGACTAACACTTTCACTTTCGATATATTTACAATCTGATAAAAAAGACACATGTCTCCACTTATTCAAGTCTTTTATATGTCCCTTGGCTAAATTTTTAAGTTTATTCTTAGTGGTCTTATTAATATGTTCCATGTTTTGTTAATGTTTTTGATGCTACTGTGAATGGGATCTGATGATGCATGTGTACATATAGAACTCTTTCACCTTTTAGATTTTACTTGCATATAATCTTTATATATAATTAAAATTATAGTAATTTATAATCTGATTTTATTCAATAGTTTCACAAGTATTTGTCTAATCTACCTTGTTTAATTTTAAAAGTATTTAATAAAGTATTTCAGAGATACAAAATCATATATTAAAACATATAAATATATATGTATATTTATTACATATAAAGGATGTGGGCAAATATAAAATGCAAGCAAATACTTACAATACCAAAATCTTAGCGATTTTGTTTAGTCACTTTGGGTTGCCATAACAAGTATTATAGGTTGGGTGGCTTAAATAACAGATGTTTAGTTTTCAAAATTCTGGATACGGGAAAGTCCAAGATCAAAGTGCTAATGAGGTAGATTTCATTCTAAGACCTCTTCTCTTGGCCACCATCTCACCGTGTTCACATGACCACATGTGCCCAAAGAAAGGGAGACCAAGAGAGCATGAGAGCTCTGTGTTGTCTCTTCTTGATAAGGAAAATAATCCTGTCATATTAGAGTCTCAACCTTATGACCTCAACTAAACTCAATGACATCTTTAAAGCCCTAAATCCAAATAAAGTCACATTAGGGGTTAAGTTTTCAATATATGGGTTTTCAAAGGACTCAGTTCACTCCAAAGTCAACTATTATACTGAATACCCATATTACTCTGAATAAACTTTAACTAGATCCTCCTGGTTTTTCCAGATATATAATAATGAGAAAGTAATGGTAAATTTGTCATTTTATATTATATAGTTATAATTTAGTGGTTGAGACAACACTGGTGGTTTCTGGGATCACTGTCTTAAACCTGATCATAAAAGTAATGGCCATAGTGTTTGACCATAAAACATGATTCTGACTGGTATTTTAGTGAGGCATCTTTTTATTTGTATTTTATTTATTACATTTTTTTTTTACCAGTAATAGATGTTGAATTTTGTCATTTTTGACATCTGTCAACATTACCATATGCTTTATTTTACTATTTTGAAACTATTATTATTACTGTAAATATTATCAAATTTGAACTATCTCACATCCCTGAAATAAAATTTACTTTTTAATGTTCTCTTATTCTTTCATTATACTCTGTGAATCTATTAATATTGTACTTCAGATGTTCACATCTGCATTCAAAAGTGAAAATTGTCACTGTTTCTATTTTTGAACTCTGTCAGTTTTTGTTATTAAGCTAATCATGCCTCCATAAAATAAACTTCCCTTCTTTCTCTACTGTCTGATACAATATAAATAATATCAGAATTAATTTCTAATTGAATGTCTTCAACAATTTTCCAGTGAAACTCTCTGATCTCAATATTTTTAATGACTTTCTCATTTCCTTTCATGGAAAAGGTTTTCCTTAGGTTTGTTTTTCTTACTGAGTCAACTTTAGAAATTAATATTAGCATATAAAACCATTCATTTCACACATATCTTAAAATTTATTAGCAAAATTACACACAATATACAATTTTTAGCTTTTTTCTATGTTTATTTCCTCTTTTTATTCTTAATGTTATATATTTATTTTAACCTTACTTGTTTATTGTCAAAACCATTGCTTTGTGGTTCATCTCCAAGCAAGAGCATTCCAGGTCTGCCCATTCCATGCAAAAGGTTAGCAGTAGATCTGGAGTAGAAAGGTCACAGGAGGGCCCTGCCACAGAGGCAGCCCAGATCTCAGGCAGCAAGCAGGGCAACCACCTCAATTCCTGTAGCCACAATGCTTGGACTCCTAGCCCCAACTTAACTCACACCAGAGCCTTGCACTAAATCTGAAACAAACACAACAGAGAAAGGGATGCAATATCAGTCTGCCTCTGAGAGAAACTACAGACACCTACATAGGTTTTCCATGATCATCACATGGGTGGGCCTCAACTTACTTCAGCAATCACCTCCTTTGAGGAAAGGTATACACGCTCCAGGGCAATGGAGTCTCATCACACTTGATCCCCAGGGCTTCTACTACAAAACTGGGGAGCAGACTCAGTCCCTGACAGGGTGCCATGGAGCAGAGAGAAAGCCCTGCCTGACATCCACCACAGGCTCTATATACTACAAAACACTCTCCATCAACAGCCAGCATATCCTGAGGAAAGCAAAAAAATGAAAGAATTCAGCAACACTAAACCTACTTTAAAATAAATATTCAAGGGTCTCCTTTAAAGAGAAAAAAATCCATAGGAAATGGAAAATCACAATAGGAAAGGCAAATACAAAAAAAGTATTGAAGATCACATAAATAAGCCAATACATAGATTAAAAATCAAAAAGTTCTGTAAAAGTGATCATAGCTACAATTAACAGTAAAGAATAAGCATGAAGATGTAAAATAAAACACAAAAATCACAAAATGTAGGTGATGGGATATAAAGATGTCAGTCTTTTAGAATGTGTTTGAATTTGATTGACTATCAGTTAAAAGCAAGGAGATATAGATCAACTTACTAGAACTCCATGGTAATGAAAAAATATATACAATACATACACAAAAAAACAAAAAGAAAGGAATTCAAGCAGACTACAAAAGAAAATCATCAAATCACAAAAAAAATGAAAAAAAGAACTTAAAACATCAGGAAAACAAGGATTAAAAGGTGATAAGTGCATACCTATCAATAATTAGTTTAAATGGCAATGGACTAAATACTCTGATCAAAAGACAGATAGGCAGATAGGATTTAGAAAAAAAATTTACAATTTCTGACTGCAAGAGACTCACTTTAGGATGAAACACACAGAGAATGAAAGTAAGAGGATAGGAAAAGACTTTTTATGCAGATAACAAGAAAACAGTGGTAGCAAGATGCATATCAGACAAAACAGGTTGTTCAGAAGGCCATATAGGAAAATAAACAAAGGGAATATATAATGACAAAGAGAGCACTACAAGAAGGGGATTTTATACTCATTAACATATAAGTAGCCAATATAGGAGCACCAAAATATGTAAAACGAACACTGACAGGAAGGGTGAAGTTGACAGGACTTTAGTAACAGTGAAACTTTAACACCCCACTGACATCAATGGACAGATCATCCAGAGAGAATGATAAAATATACCAGTCAGACTTAATTGATGTCTATAGGACAGTACATCCAAAAAAATAAAAAAGAATACACATTCTTTTCAAGCACACACAGACCATTTTCTAGAACAAGTCACATTCTAGGTAACAAAATAAGCTTCAACAAAATTAAGGGGATAGAAATCATTGGTAGCATCTTTACTGATCACAACAATATGAAACTAGAAATCAAGCACAGAAATAAAAACAGGAAAAGAACATGTGAGGATGAAACAACATACTACTAAAAAACCATTAAGTCAATGATAAAATCAAAGAAGAAATCCAAAAATATCTTGAGACAAACGAAAATGATAGTGCAAATTTACAAATCTATGAAATGCAGCAAAAGCAGTTTTAAGAAGAAACATCATAGTGATACAATCCTTCCTCAAGAAATAAGGAAAATCTCAAACAATTTATCATCTAAAAGAATGAGGAGGAAAAAAAAAACAAAGTCAGAAAAACAAAGGAAATAATCAAAACTAGAATGGGAATAGAGGGCTTCCCTTAGCTCAGTTGGTAAAGAATCTACCTGCAATGCAGGAGACCTGGGTTCGATTCCTGGGTTGAGAAGATCTCCTGGAGAAGAAAATGGCAACCCATCCCAGTATTCTTGCCTGGAGAATCTCATGGACAGAGGAGTCTGGCAGGCTCCATGGGGTTGCAAGAGTCAGACACAACTTAGTGACTAAACCACCACCAGAGTGGGAATAGAAATCAAAACACAATAGAAAAGGCCAATATAAAGAAGAGCAGTCTTTCCTTAAAAGTTAAAATCAACAAACCTCTAACAAGGCTCACCAAAAAGAAAACAGAGATGACCCAAATCAACAAAATAAATGAAAGAGGAGAAACAACAATCGATATGACAGAAATACAAAAAAAAAAAAAAAAGAAGAAGAAGAAGAAACAGAAAATTTCAACAGACCAATTAGCAGAAGTGAAATAGAATCTATAATTGAAAATGTCTCTATAAACAAAATCCCACGACTGGATGGCATCACTGGGGAATTCTACCAAATATAAAAAGAACTTATCCTTCTCAAACTATTACAAAAGACTGAAGAGGAGGGAACACACCCACATTAATTCTATGAATCTACCATCACCCTGATCCAAACCAGATAGTTACTACAAAAGAAAAGGAAAATTAGAGGCCAATAACTTTGATGAATATAGATACAAAAGTCTCAACAAAATATTAACAAACTGAATCCAACACCACATAAAAATACACTACAGGATCAAGTTGGATTCATCACAGGGTCAAAGCATGGTTCAGCATATGCAAATCAATGTGATACATCATATTAACAAAATGAAAGGCAAAACATGATCATCTCAATAGACACAGAAAAACATTTGACAAAATTCAAGATACATTCATGAAAAAAATTCTCACTAAATTGGGTATAGAGGGAACATATCTCAACATAATAAAAGGAATCCACCACAAACCCAGTCAACATGATAGTCAATGGTGAAAAGCTGAAAGCCTTCATGCTAAGTACAATAGCAGACAAGGATTCACGCTCTCACCACTTCTATTCAACACAGTATTGGAAATCCTAGCCATAGCAATCAGACAAGGAAAATAAATGAAAAGTAACCAAATTGGAAGGGGAAAGGTAAAACTATCACTATTTGCAGATGACATATTACTCTAGATAGAGAACAAAAAGACCTCCCTGGTGGCTCAGTGGTAAAGGATCCACCTGCAATAAAGGAGACATGGTTTGATTCTTGGGTCAGGAAGATCCCCTGAAGAAGGAAATGGAAATCCACTCCAGTATTCTTAGCAGGGAAATCCCATGGACAGAGGAGCCTGGTGGGCTAGAGTCCATGGGGTCACAAGAATCAGACATGACTTAGTAACTAAACTACAACTATCACAAGAGAACACAAAGTGCTTAGTCATCCAGTTGTGTCCAACTCTTTGTGACCCCATGGACTGTAGCCCGACAGGCTCCTCTGTCCATTGGGATTTGCCAGGCAAGAACACTGGAGTGGGTTGCCATGCCCTCCTCCAGGGGTCTTCCCAACCCAGGGATCAAGCCCAGGTCTCCTGCAATGCAGGCAGATTCTTCACCATCTGAGCTACCAAGAAAACCCAAGAATACTGGAATGGGTGGCCTATCCATTCTCCAGGGGAACTTCCCAATCCAGGAATCAAACCCGGGGTCACCTGCATTGCAATGGATTCTTTACCTCTGAGCTAGCAGGGAAAGTCTCCACAAAAGAACTACTAGAACTAATGAATGAATTCAGCAGAATAGCAGGATACTAGATTAATATACAGAAATTGGCTGCATTTCTCAACAATGCATTTCTAAAAACGACATATCAGAAAGACAAAATTTTAAAAATCACATTTAAAATCCCACCCTAAAAAATAAAATACCTAGGAATAAACTTAAGGAGGTTAAAGATCTACACACTGATAAAGTATAAAACACTGATAAAGGAAGCTGAAGATAATTCAAAGAAACAAAAAGACATCTAAGACATCCCACGGTCTAGGATTAGAAGAATTAATCCTGTCAAAAGAATAACAAAAGCAATCTGTAGATATCATGTGATTCCTATTAAAAAAAAACAAGATATTTTTCAATAAACTAGAACAAATAATCATAAAATTTATATGGAATCACAAAAGCTCCAGAATTGCCAAAGCAATCTTGAGGATCAAAAACAAAGCTGGAGGCACAACCCTCCCAGACTTCAGACAATACTACAAAACTTCAGCAATCAAAACAGTATGGAACTGGTAAAACAAAACAAGACAAAAAACAGACATATAAATAAATGGAACAGAATAGAGAGCCCAGAAATAAAGCTACGCAACTATAGTCAATTAGTCTTTGACAAAGGCAGCAAGAATATACAATGGGGAAAAGACAGTCTCTACAGTAAGTGGTGCTGGTAAAGCTGGACAGCCAAATGTAAATCAGTGAAGTCAGAAAACTCCTTCACACCATACACAAAACCAAACTCAAAATTGTTTAAAGTACAATTATAAAATATAAAATCATGAAATACCTAGAGGATTACATAAGCAAAACATTCTCTGACATAAATCAGAGCAATATTTTCTTAGGTCAATCACCAAAGGCAAAATAAATAAAAGCAAAAATAAACAAATGGCACCTAATCAAACTGAAAAGCTTTTGTACACCAAAGGAAACCATCATCAAAAAGATAACCTAAAGAACTGAAGAAAATACTTCTAAAAGATGTAACCTACAAAGGTTTAATTTCCATAACATATAAACAGCTCATACAATACAATATTGGGAGGAAAAAAAGACTTAAAACATGGGGAGAAGACCTAAGAAGACATTTCTTCAAAGACAATATGCAGATGACCAATAGGCACATGAAATGATGCTCAACGTTGCTAATAATCAGATAAAAACAAATAAAAACTATAATAGAATGAGGTATCACTTCACACTTGTCAGAATCAGTCAGCTCAGTCATGTCCAACTCTTTGTGACTCCATGGACTTCAGCACGCCAGGCTTCCCTGTCCATCATCAACTCGAGAAGCCTACTCAAACTCTCATGTCCATCGCATTGGTGATGCCATCCAACCATCTCATCCTCTGTCGTCCCCTTCTCCTCCTGCCTTCAATCTTTCCTAGCAACAGGGTCTTGTCCAATGAGTTGATTCTTTGCATCAGATGGCCAAAAGTATAGGAGCTTCAGCTTCAGCATCAGTCCTTCAAATGAATATTCAGGACTGATTTCCTTTAGGATTGACAGGTTAGATCTCCTTGCAGTCCAAGGGACTCTCAAGAGCCTTCTCCAACACCACAGTTCAAAAGCATCAGTTCTTCAGTGCTCAGCTTTCTTTACAGTCCAACTCTCACATCCATACATGACTATTGGAAAAACCATAGCTTTGAGTAGATGGACCTTTGTTGGTAAAGTAATGTCTCTGCTTTTCAATATTCTGTCTAGGTTGGTCATAGCTTTCCTTCCAAGGAGTAAGTGTCTTTTAATTTCATGGCTGCAGTCACCATCTGCAGTGATTTTGGAGCACCAAACAATAAAGTCTGCCACTGCTTCCATTGTTTCCCAATCTATTTGCCATGAAGTGATGGGACCGAATGCCATGATCATAGTTTCCTGAATGTTGAGCTTTAAGCCAACTTTTTCACTCTCCTCTTTCACTTTCATCAAGAGGCTCTTCAGTTCTTCTTTGCTTTCTGCCATAAGGATGGTGTCATCTGCATATCTGAGGTCATTGATATTTCTCCCAGTAATCTTGATTCCAGCTTGTGCTTCATCTAGCCTGGCATTTCTCATGATATACTCTGCATATAAGTTAAATAATCAGGGTGACAATATACAGCCTTGTCATACTCCTTTCCCAATTTGGAACCAGTCTTTGCTCCATGCCCAGTTAAAATTGTTGCTTCTTGACCAGCATACAAATTTCTCAGGAGGCAGGTAACATGGTCTGGTATTCCCATCTCTTGAAGAATTTTTCATAGTTTATTGTGATCCATACAGTCAAAGGCTTTGGCATAGTAAATAAAGCAGAAATAGATGTTTTTCTAGAGTTCTCTTGTTTCCTTGATGATCCAGAGGATGTTGGCAATTTGATCCCTGGTTCCTCTGCCTTTTCTAAAACCAGCTTGAACATCTGGAAGTTCATGGTTCATGTACTGCTGAAGCCTGGCTTGGAGAATTGTGAGCATTTCTTTACTAGCCTGTGAGATGAGTGCAATTGTGTGGTAGTTTGAGCATTCTTTGGCATTGCCTTTCTTTGGGGTTGGGATGAAAACTGACCTTTTCAAGTCCTGTGCCCACTGCTCAGTTTTCCATATTTGCTGACATATTGAGTGCAGCACTTTCAAGCATCATCTTTGAGGACTTGAAATAGCTCAACTGGAATTCCATCGCCTCCACTAGCTTTGTTCATGTGATGCTTCCTAAGGCCCACCTGACGTCGCAGTCTAGGATGTCTGATTCTAGGTGAGTGATCACACCATCGTGATTATCTGGGTCATGAAGATCTTTTTTATATAGTTCTTCTGTGTATTCTTGCCACCTATTCTTAATATCTTCTGCTTCTGTTAGTTCCATACCATTTCTGTCCTTTGTTGTGCCCATCTTTGCATGAAATTTTCCCTTGGTATCTCTAATTTTCTTGAAGAGATCTCTAGTCTTTCCCATTCTATTGTTTACCTATATTTCTTTGCACTGATTGCCGAGGAAGGCTTTCTTATCTCTGCTTGCTATTCTTTGGAACTCTGCATTCGAATGGGTATACTTTCCTTTTCTCCTTTGCCTTTAGCTTCTCTTCTTTTCTCAGCTATTTATAAGGCCTCCTCAGACCACCATTTTGCACTTTTGCATTTCTTTTACTTGGGGATGGTCTTGATTACTGCCTCCTGTACAATGTCATGAACCTCCGTCCATAGTCCTTCAGGCACTCTGTCTATCAGATCTAATCCCTTGAATTTATTTGTCACTTCCTCTGTATAATCATAAGGGATTTGATTTAGGTCATACCTGAATGGTCTAGTGGTTTTCCCTACTTTCTTCAATTTAAGTCTGAATTTGGCAATAATGAATGACCATCAGCAAAAGCCCACAACAGTTAAATGCTGAAAAGGGTGTGGAGAAAAGGGAACTCTCCTACATTGCTGGTGGGAATGCACATTGGTGCAGCCACTGTGAGAAAGGGTTTCTCAAGTGGCTCAATGGTAAAGAATCTACCTGCAGTGCAGGAGATGTGGGTTCTATCCTTGGGTCAGGAAGAACCCATTACAGTATTCTTGCTTGGGAAATGCCAGGGACAGAGGAGCCTGGTAGGCTACAGTCCATGCAGGTGCAAAGAGTCGGAGAAGGCCTAGCAGCTAAACAGCAATAATGGAAAACACTACAGAGGTTCCTTTAAAATATAAAAATAAAGCTACCACATGAGTCAATAATCCCACTCTTGGGTATATATATCTAGAAAACACAAGAACTCTAATTTGAAAAGATACATACACCATAGGGTTCATAGTAGCAATATTTACAATAGCCAAGACATGGATACAAGTCAAGTACCCAAGAACAGACTGTTGACTTAAGAAGACATGATATGCTTATACAATGGAAAATTACTCAGCCATAAAAAGAATGAAATACTGCCCTTCACAGCAACTTGGGTAGACCTAGAGAATATTGTACTTAATAAGTCAGATAGAGAAACAAATACTATATGATATCACTTATAAGTTGACTTTGAAAATAATACAAATATTATATATATATATATAAATACATACACACACACACATATATATATATACATGAAACAGACTAACAGATACAGAAATCAAATGTGTGCTTACCAAAGTGGAGAGGGGGGGAAAGACAAACTAGGAGTACAGAATTAAGAAACAAACTATGATACACAAAAAAACATGAGAAACAAGAGAAAAACATGAGAAACTGTATAGCAGTGGAAATAATATTACTATCTTATAATAACCAATAATGGAATATAATTTGAAAAAACACTTTGCTGTACATATGAAACTAAAATTATAAATTAAATATACTTGAATTTATACAAAGAGAAATACTATTGCTTTGTCTTTTATATTGTTATCAAATTATTTTAAAATTTCATATCTACTGTTTATCTTTCTGCTTTCAAATTCACTTATTCACTTTTATTTTTCTTAACATCTTCCTTCTTTGTGGCTTATATTTACTTTTTTATTGTCCTTCAACTTTATAGAGTTACAATATTAATTCATTTTTAAGCCCCTGACATGTTTAGATATTTTAACTTGCTTTTCACTACAGTTTTTGCTTATCCCAAATGTTTTAGCATGTAACATTTTCATTCCCCATGAACCTCCATCCACCAGTATTCTTAAGTATTTTTACTTTATAACTTTTCTCTTTGAACAACTTTAAGGAAATAATTTTGTATATGATTATCAACATTTTCAAGCAATTGGGAGTTCTGCACCTTCATTTAAATTTATTTCTAGTTTTATTGCTTTGTGGTGCAGAACCTGATTTATGATGTTTGTACTCTGGAGAATTCACTGAGGTTTGCTTTTTGATCTATTCCATTTTTATTTAAATAATGTGGTGCCATATCAGTTTTCTATTGCTGTGTAACAAATTATCACAAATTCTATAGCTTCAAACACCCATTTATTATCCCACAGTTTCTGTACATCAGAAACTAAGCACAGTGTGGCTCAGTTGGTTCTCTGTTTAGGGTCTCACACGGCCAAAATCAAGAAGTTAGTCACACCGGGCTCTTACTAGGAGACTCCTGGAAGAATCTGCTTCTAGGCTTATTTAGATCTTTGGCAGAGTTTCAGTTCCTGTTTCCTTAGAAACTAGACTATCAGTCTGGTTACATGGCCCTCTCCGTCTCTAAACCAGTGAATGATGCTCTCAAGTCCTTCTCCTACTTCAAGTCTTTCTAGCTTCTGTTGCATATTCCTAGCTCGTCTACAACATCTCTGTGACTCCAGCCAGAGAATGCTCTCTGCTTTTAAGAGTTCATGTGAATAGGTTAGGCCCACATGGCTAATCCAGGACAATCATCCTATCTTAAGATCTGTCTCTTAAGTTTCTTCTGCAGTCTTTTTCACTAAGTAATATATAACACAATAGTCACGGGTTCCAAGAATTAGAGTATAGTTATCTTTGGGGATCATTCTGCCCACCTCAGGTAATTACATTAAAAAAAAAAAGAAATTCCAGGTTTGTAGAATATACAAATGAAAAATGAATAAATTATATCAAACTTATTGTCAGGACATATATATTCTTATTTACTTCCTCTCTCATGGGTTGAGATTTATTGACAGAAGTGTTTCTCTTTCTACTTTGCTTCATAATTCCAGCAGTTTATAATAGTAGTCATTTCTGAGTCTTTACAATATTTCAGACACCACTCTAAGTGTTTTATATGTAACAAGCCATCACATCTTTACAATGCCTGTTTTACAGATGAGCATGTGTTGAACAGAGGTTGAACAATTTGTCTAAGATCAGACAGCTAATTGATAGTAGAACCAGGATTTAAATCCAGGATGTCTAGTTTCAGAGACCATGCTCTTAACTACTATATGAATCTGCCTTTTTTACATATTTCAAATTATAGTACCTTTTGATTATAGTTGCATGAAGATGTTAACCATCATTGTGGAATACACCCTTCTCCATTTCAAAGTGACTATTTTTCCCAAGCATAATGTTTGAAATTTGGCTTGAAGAAAAAGTACCATTGCTTTTGCATTTTGGATTACAACTTAATCCATTCATACAATTATAATTAATTTAGTTACGACTATGAGCTCTGTGTTTGGAGGATTAAATAAACTGAAATAGATCTTGACCTTGAAAACTGACAAGATGATGAGTAAAATCACACAGATACTTACGTTATTATAAGGTAGAACATAATATGCTAACTGAAGAAATGTCAAGGTGATTAGAGAAAGGAAAGAACACTTCTAGCTTTGAAAACCAAGGATGACTCCATGGAGGGGGCAGCATTTTAAGCAGACCTTGATAAATAGGATTTTGATATACTATGAGAGGAAATAAGGGCATTCCAAGTGAATATAGGCAGAGAAGTACAGAGAATTTATTTTAAAAATGTGATTGGCTCAGTTTTGCTAAGGCATAGATTTTGTGAAGAAGCCAAAAAGAAACCTAGATTCAAACCTCATTGAGGTGAGCCATAGATACACATGAAGCTTCCTAGGTGGCATGGTGGTAAAGAATTCACCTGCCAATGCAGGAGATGTAAGAGACACACGTTTAACCTCTGGGTCGGAAAGATCCCCTGGAGTAGGAAACAGCAACCCAGTCCAGTATTCTTGACTGGAAAACTCCATGGACAAAGGAGCCTGGTGGACAATAGTTCATGGAGTTGCAGAGAGTTGGACTCAACTGAGTGACTGAACATGCACAAAAACACACAGGGATACAAGTATCAGGAGTATTGATAGGCTTCACACTACAGGCCACTAAGAGAGACTGTCGATATCTGTGCAGTGACATAGCATGATCAGATGATTAAGACTGGCAGCAGACTATAAGTAATAGAATACGGAAATAAGGAGAAATAAGATGACCTTTATTTTGGAGTATATTGACAAGGGAATGAGGGTCAGAACTGGTGTAGTAGTAGTACAGTAGAAGAAAACAATAAGTAAGAGATATTCCAGAGATGCACCATAGGATTTGGCAACTGATGACATGTTAGAAAACAAATGAAAGAAAGAATTATTATGATTGAGCTTATAATCCTGACTCACTGGGAAGATACTGGTACCATTAAACAAGAAGACATTCAAAAGAAAAGAGGGGATAACATGGGCTTCATTGTTATCTGATCTTATTCCCTTTTTTGCTGTTGTTTAAGCAATATTCATATTAATTGATTAATTGCTAGTATATATAGAGTGCCTATCATTGCCAAACTAAGCAATTTACAAACAGGATGCACTATCTCATTTGATCCTCATAACAACTCTGTGAAGAAGGAAAGTTTGTCACCAGGGTGTGGTTCCTGAAGCAAGCCTCCTTTCACCAAGAACTAAGAAATGGGGACAGTAAAATTGCCCTGAGAATTAAACAAAGAAATAAACACCTAATGGATCAGAGAGAATTTACAGTCTTCTAAGGGGCAGGAAACTCTTAAGACATCAAGTGTTTATAAATTGTTGAGATATGTTAACCTATCTAATGGATGACCTTTGATTAAAAGAGTTCAGCAGGTGGAAACATTGTAGATAACATTTAGTGGTAGAGAAAAATACTAACTTTCTAGAGAAGAAGGAAGTTCAGTCACTGAACTCTGAAAACTCTCATCCAATTGGCAATGGTATTCCTATAATAAAATGAATATTTTAACCTATTCCATCTTGATACAGTGAACATTCCAATTTCAGTTCAATTAAATTTCCTTGTCACCATTCCATGCTGACCAAGCAAACTTAAGAATATGACTTGAAAAACAACAACAAAAAAAGAATATGACTTGATTGTAATTACTAACAGTTGCTTTCTCTGTCCAGCATCTCTAGCTTTTGATGAAGCACTTTCTCACCCCACATCACCCTACCTCACCATTCTCAGTTCATGTGGTTTGGAGGAACTGATTCTAGCCCCTTCTTCCATGAATGGACACCTGACCCATGCCTGGCTAATGAATTCATTTTCTTACCCATGAGGCAGTGAGTGACTGGTTCAGGTATGAGCACATAATACAAGTTTGACCCACAAAAGTCATGTTGAGGACTTTGGCTAGATGCGGGAAAGAGATTTTTTTTTTTCTGTAATCACTGACTGCATGGAGACTGTGGCCACTTTTGTTTGCAAGCCAGATGGAGAAAGAAAGAATGAATGCTGAGGATAATATCTGAGGCCCTGGATCCACCTCTAGACTTTTAATTCACATTAAGTCATACATTCTCCATTTTAGGCAAAAATATCACCACATCTAGATCTATATTCATATCTGTTAGCCCCTAGATAATTTTTCCTAATTTGCAGATGAGAAAACGATGATGAACTAGTGTGTGCTAAGTCGTTTCAGTTGTGTCTGACTCTTTGAGACTGTATGCCAGGCTCCTCTGTCCATGGGATTCTTCAGGCAAGAATACTGGAGTGGGTTGCCATTTCCTTCTCCAGGGGATCTTCCCGATCCAGGGATCGAACCCTGATCTCCAGTACTGCAGGTAGATTCTTTACCACCTGAACCACCAGCGAAGCTCCATGATAAATAACTTATCTACATATTTTACAAAACTTCTTTAAGATTGTTCATTGTGCAATATTACCAACAGTCCCTTATATAAGGATCCAGACAGTTAATGCCTTGTACAATTTTAATTTTAGGATTAAAAAAAATTTCCTTCTTAAGACAAAGTTTTGTACTTCATTTCACACAAAAATCTTTTTGTAATAATGAAATGTAACCCAATTTATTTCAACTTCTCCCTTGTCTCCCAGGATGCTCAGAACCAAATTTCATATTCACATTGTGGGAGTAACACATGCAAGAGCTCTAAAACATATTTCTCTCTCTTCTGATGGTTTGTGTTTTCCTTTTTAGAATTTCAGTTGTCCTATTTTAAAGATATCTATGCAAGCCTCTTTGAATATTTTTTAAAGTCAATGAAATGATGTATTTATCAAAAGTGAACTCCAGGGTTCTTTTTAATCTCTGGGATTCTCAATAACACATTGCAAATGTATGCACAATCTCATTTTGACTCATAATTCCTTTGACTAAGAAAGAACCACAGAATGTTATATGTAAAAGGGACTTTAGAGGTCATCAGTTCTAGATAAATCCATTTTATTTGCCTTTGAAGATGAAAATATTTGCTCAAGGCTATATAGCTAGTTACCAGCAGATCAGGGATTATCTGAATCCCAATTTCCAATCCACTATTCTTTTTATCTGCTCTATCATATCAAAAAGTCAAAAGAAGTTTAATAACCAATCCCAATCAGAAAACCTATTTCCTCTCTTGGGTTCTTATCAATAAATAGTGTTCTCCCTAGCAATGAGGCTCTATTTACTTTCCAAATTGCCTATGACTTGCTTCATGTCTTATATCAGAATATTTTAAACAAAAATTCAATAGTTCATGCCATCATATTGTACCAGTCTCCTCTTTAAATAATGGGGTTCCTCCTTTTTATTTACATCCCTTTACCCCATTGTGAAAATTAATTCATGTTTTTTTAGCTGTCCTTATCTTTCTATTTTAGCAAGCCCCCCATTGAATCAGAGAGTCTTGTCAGGCATATTAGTATGCCTCCACCTCTGAGAACTCTGACTACCGCTCAGCCTAATGAGGAATGGGATGTCTGGTTCTGGAGAGTTAACTGGAGTTGGCTGACCTAAATTTCAAAGCTTTATTTCCGGACCTTTTCTCAAAATGAACACACATCTCAAGCCTACAGAGGAAAGGCGGCAATTGGGGGAAGGCAATGCAAGAACCTGCTGCGGAGCTGCTGGCTCTTCGCCCACTGTAATTCCACCTGTCTGTAACTGCTACAGGACTTCCAAGGCTTGGCTGGTTGTCTTATCCTTGCTACATTCTACAAACTTAAGTCAAATAGTTGAAGTAATACCATCCACATTTTGATGACAAAGAAAATGAGGCACAGAGCTCAGTTTGAAAAAGACAATCAGCAGAAAAAGGCAAAAAGCTTTTGAGTCCACATCCTCTGTAAACAAGTCTTCCTCTAGCTATACTGGCCATTACTGAGAGCTGGAAGTCAGGATTAGCCCTCAGTAATACAATAATCACTTCTTTCTGGGCTCTTTACTCCCCCCTTTCAGCAGCCTTCACACTGCTCTCAGCCTTCCTTTCATAGAAAGCAAGAAAAAATATGAGCAGTGTTTACTGGACACTTACCAGAGAGGCATTTTATCATATACATCATTTCATTAATTTGCTCATGAACTTTACCTACTGGGCATGATCTGTCTTTCTTCTTAAAGATACAAAAGGACCCTTCTCAGAAAGAATAAGTAAAATGACTGAGAATTACATAGTAAATGGCAGTTTTGGTGTACAAAACCCATGGAATTGGAACTTGAGTCTCTTACTGTTTTCATTTTATCACATTACCTTTGTAAATTGCTTTGATGAATTAAAGTTAAGGATTTTAGTGTCCCTATCCCAAAGAAAAATGGTGACAAAAGAAAGAATCGCTAAAGTTGAATTTCACTCTAGTGAAACAAATTACGTACTTTGGAAGAGGAGTTATTCTTTCCCTCTTCAAATGACACACCAATGACTCCGTTTATAGGGAACTCTACTGAATATCCTGTAATAACCTGTATGGGAAAAGAATCTGAAAAAGAATGGAGATATGTATGTGTATAACTGAATTACTTTGCTGTAACCAGAAAGTAACATAACATTGTAAATCAACTATACTCTAATACAAAATAAAAAAAGGTTAAAGCTTACTCTGTTGATGCATGAGAAAGGAGCATCTTGGTAAGGATTTCAAATATCAAAACATAGCCAAGAATATATTGCTGAGATTTCTGCCCTTATTGGGCCTTGAATAATAAAATATACTGTGAATGACAGTTTGAGTATTTCAAGCATATCTGTTTCAGGTCTGCCTTTCAATCTTCTGAAATGTAGACATATGTGCATGCATGCATGTCTGCAAGTGTGAACACACACACACATCCCATGATTGTATATACTTTGCAGGTCTGTTAATTATCAGGAAATCAGACACTGGGGCTTAATGCTATGATGCAGGCTATTCAGATGCTTGGCTCTCAATGCTGTGTCAACATCAGTTCAAGGTTGTGGAAGATAAAAGCAAATGTATGCTGTTTCAGCTGCTAGGAAAATACCAACTCTCAACATGCTGATAGGAGGTTCTGCCTACACTGAACACTCCAGCTCCATGTTCAACTGCCTTCTTACTGAATTCTTAATATCTTAACATTCATCCCAATACATTCTAATTCTGAACCTGATCAGTTTCACATATGCAATTTGAAAAGGAAACATTACATATTTGAATATATCATACACACAAGGTTTGAGTAGTAACTATTTTTGTTCCATTGTCCCGTAATGGTGCTTATTTTACATTAAGTAATGAACATTTTTTTTGTCAGATAATCACAGAAGTGAACATTTCCTTGAGAGCAAGGCTTTCACTTTTTTATCTCTAGGTCTTCGGAATACTGCCAGGTTATCTGGAACATGGGCTTCCCAGGCGGAGCTAGTGGTAAAGAATCAACTGTCAATGCAGGACATGCAAGAGACATGGGTTTGATCCCTGGGTTGGGAAGATCCCCTGGAGGAGGGCATGGCAACTCACTCCAATATGCTTGCCTGGAGAACCCCATGGACAGAGGAGCCTGGCGGGCTACAGTCCATAGGGTCGCACAGAGTCAGACACAACTGAAATGACTCAGCACACACTCACACATCTGGAATGTAATAGGAGCTCAACTAATATTTGTAGGAAGACAATTAATATGGTGGGATAATATCACAAAACCTGTAGAGTGAAACCTTATCTGTGGAAGAGTTTGTCTGTATATATAGAATTCTGGTTTAGAACATAAGATTTATAATTCTGGAATGGATGCCTCTGGTGCCCCGTGTCATAGCCTCTTGGCATAGCTGTGATTTCAACTGCTATTGTGGTAGACAGGTCCAGGGGAGTTCAGACAACTTCCTGTTGGCAGCTGTTCTACCTCAAGCCTATAAAGCTTGAGCTCTTTCTGCCTTTTACCCCCAAGGCCTTCTCTCATGCTTCTTAGTCTTCCAATAAATGCAATCTAGAAGTACAATTGAATTAATACTCTCAGTAACAACCTTCAGCCACTGGAGGATGAGAGTCAGTGAATAAATCTTTCAGTATGTTCTCAGGTGAATTATTTTATATACTTCCAGGAAGACCCAGTAATATTGAGCCCCTGTTACCCAAGTTCTTGTTCAGTTGCTAAGTCGTGTTTAACTCTTTGTGACCCCATGGACTGAAGCACACCAGGGTCTTCTGTCCTCCACCATCTTTTGGACTTTGCTCAAATTCATGTCCATTGAGTTAGTGATGCTATCTAGCCCATCTTATCCTTTGTTGCCCTCTTCTCCTTTTACCTTCAATCTTTCCCAGCATCATGATCTTTGCCAATGAGTTGGCTCTCCACATCAGGTGGCCAAAGTATTGGAGCTTCAGTATCAGTCCTTCCAATGAATATTCAGGGTTGATTTCCTTTAGGATTGACTGGTTTGATCTCCTTGTGGTCCAAAGGACTCTCAAGAGTTTTTTCCAGCACAATTCAAAAGCATCAGTTCTTTGGTGCTAAGCCTTCTTTATGGTCCTACTGTTACCCAAGTGGTGGTGGTGGTTTAGTTGCTAAGTGGTGTCCAACTTTTGTGCCTTCATGGATTGTAGCCTGCCAGGCTCCTCTGTCCATGGGTATTGACTTAAAAATGCACTCCTGTATCAGCTTTTCCTTATTTCCTGACTTAGTCTCCCTACCCTCCCATTTTGCTTTCAGGGAGCATGTTCCAATAAACTACCTTGATCCAAGTCTTTGTCACGGACTCTGCTTTCAGGGGGACCTAAATTAAGACAAGTTCATGCAGATCACAGCTAAAATTATGGTTCTACCACTTGTTAGCTATGTGACCTTGGACAATTTACTGAAATTCTCTGAGTATCAGTTTCTTTAACTGTTAATCGACATAACAATAGAGCCTAATTCACATGGCTGTTGAAAATATTAGATACAATAATGTATGTAAAATGTTAGCATGCTGCCTAGCCTATCATAAGGTATCAAAAAGAATGATGATTATAAATACAGCTATGCATCTAAGTTGTCAATCAGTGACAGTCACATAGGACTCACATAACAAGCTTCTACCTAGCCTAGGCTGCATGATATGCCCATTCCTCCACATTCCTCCAACCCTATCACCCTAAAAGTACCTAGCACAAAAGATAATTTGGCACGTATTTAAGTGTTTCTTCTAAACCTGACAAGGATGCCTATTGAACACATAGTCAAGAGCAGAGCATGACATACGGAAATCAGACTGGAAGTCAGCTGCCACACTGATTATGATAGCATCCATGCAGGGAATCAGGTTGGGCGGTAACAATTTCCTACATCACACTAATCAGGAAGGCTCCTCAAGTGTTAAGATTGGTATTTCTAGCCTGTGAGTAGTGAACCATAATGTGCAACTCTTTCATTCAGACATGTGGTCACTGAACAACACACACGTGGCAGGCATCAAAATCTCAAGAGTGAGCCCTGAGGAATTCCCTAGTGGAGCAGTGATTAAGACTCTGAGCTCTCACTGCTGAAGACCCAGATTCAATCCCTGGTTGGAGAAATAAGATCCTACAGGTTACACAGCCAAAAAAAGAGAGAGAGAGAGAGAAAAGCCAGAAAGACTGAACTCTCACCATACTCTTTTCTCATAGGAGATATTGTTGTGATTCTGCAATGTGAGTTAAAAAAAACCAAAACAACTTATTGACTCATGGAACAAACTGAGATAAGAACACTAAAGTTTAGAATCAGAAAAAAATTAGCAAAGTTGATGAGACAGCACTTGAACAATCTACAGAAAACCACGGGTGTTCACAAAGGCAACAGCAGCTTTTCAGTCTAGGGTACATGAAAACACAAGTGGGACCAGACGCAGCTTAAGGCAGCACATCCCAACAATCTTCACGTGATGGCACACATAAGAATACTAACATCTCTATGGCACACTGGGGGTAATGAATGAGATTGATCCTTCCTTCCTCTTACCCAGGAAAGAAAATGAAAAGTGTTAGTTGCTCAGTCTTTTCTGACACTTTGTGACTCCACGGACTGTGTAGCTCCAGGCTCCTCTGTCCATGGGATTCTCCAGGCAAGAAAACGGAAGTGGGCTGCCATTTCCTTCTCTAGGGGATCTTCCCACCCCAGGGATTGAATCTGAGTCTCCTGCACTGTAGTCAGCTTCCTTACTGTTTGAGCCACCAAGGGAAGCCCCTTACCAGGAAGTCCCCCATTGAAAAAATATAACCAAAGCAAAACAATGAAATGAAAACTCACTAAATCCTTAAACACTTTCCTCTCTTCTACATATACTTCCTTAAATTTGACAAAAGCAATCCTATTTCCTTATTTATGCATGACCAGAACACAAGCATACTTACAAACACATTCATAGGAATCCTTTTCATTGGAGATGTTTTACCACATTTTTGAAGAGGCACATACAGGGTTGAAAAAGAGGTTTACCTCCAATCTCAGAAAGAGGTCAGCTCCAATGTATGTGGTAGGCAGAATAATGGCCTCCCAAAGATGGCCAGGATCTAATGCCCAGAATCAGTGACTGCCAATTACATGGCAGAGGAGAATTAAGGTATCAGATGGAATTAGGGTCACTAATCACCTGCTAATCTTGAAAAACAGATTATTCTGGATTATCTGAGTGGGCCCAACATAATTATAGGGGATCTTCCCAACCCAGGAATTGAACCCAGGTCTCCTGCATTGCAGGGAGACTCCTTACCATCTGATACACCAGGGAATCCTGCAACAACATAATTATAAGGATCTTTAAATGTGAAAGAGGAGGCTATCCTGGAGGTCCAGTGGTTAAGAATCCACCTGCCAATGCAGGAGACACAGGTTTGATCCTTGGTGTGGGAAGATTCCACATGCCATGAAGCAACTAAGCCCATGTGCCACAACTACTGACTTCAAGTTCTAGAGCCTGGGAACCACAACTACAGAAGTCACATGCCCTAGAGCCTGTGCTCCATGACAAGAAGCCACTGCAATGAGAAGCCTGCACACCGCAACTAGAGAAAGCCCACATGCAGAAATGAAGACCCAGCACAGTAAAATAATAATAATAATGATAATAAATTAATTAAAATATTATTTCATTTTTAAAAGTTTGAAAGAGAAAGGCAGAAGAGTCAGTGGCAGAGTCACACAATGTGAGAAAGACATGACTAGTCATTGTTGACTTTGAGAAAGAAAGGAGCCTTGGAGCTAAGAAATGCAGGAGCTTTCAGAAACTGGAAAAGACAAGAACAGATGCTTCCCTCAGTCAGTTCAGTTCAGTCGCTCAGTTGTGTCCAACTCTTTGCAAACCCATGGACTGCAGCATGCCAGGCTTCCCTGTCCATCACCAACTCCTGGAGCTTGCTCAAACTCATGTCCATCAAGTCGGCTCCCTAGGGCCTCCAAAAAGAAGACCGGCTCACACCTTGATTTTAGCCCAGTGACAGCCACTTCAAACTTCTGACCATCCAATCTTTAATACAACTTTTGAGCTGTGTTAAGCCACTAAGTATGCGGTAATTTGTTACAGCAGCAATAAAAAACTAATAAAATACATTTCACCAAAAAAAGGCACAGGCATAAAATATTTCACTCTTTAATAGTAAGTGAAGGATACATATTTTGTGATGACTTTCTAGTTATTGCCAGTTAACAGACTAACATGTTTCCAAGCAGAGGTCCTCGCAGGGCTTTACAATAACATTTAGATCATGCTATCAGAGAGGTATCAAAGACCTTGCACAAAAACATTTTTAACAGCCTGTCACATTGCTTAATATTACCTATGTAAAGTTTTTCGAGAAGAAGGTAGCCTGTACTCAAACACACAAACAGGTCATCTGAAGAAATACACATTAACTCCATACTTTTCAAATTCTAGGTGTTAGGAAAACCACACACAAGAAAAAAAGTGTTTAGTCACTCAGTCATGTCTGACTCTTTGTGACCCCATGGACTGTAGCCTGCCAAGCTCCTCTGTCCATGGAATTCTCCAGGCAAGAATACTGAGTGGATTGCCATTTCCTTCTCCAGGGGATCTTCCCAACCTAGGGACTGAACCCAGGTCTACCGCATTGTGGGCAGACTCTTTACCAACTGAGCCACTAGGGAAGACCAGAATACAAACATACTACATCTTTCTGGAGTGTCCAGTTTACCTTAAGATTGGGGAAGAGACAAGAGTATAATTCTTCTACTAAAACACACTTAAGTAGACTTAGAAATAAATTAGATTTTTGCATGAGTTTTAGACAAAACAAGCAATATTTCACATATGAAACTGTTATTTTTAAGAAAAGTTCCAACTGACTCCCTGGTGTGTGAGTTCACTTTTCCTGCAGACAACTTTGAGCAGTACTGCATTTAATCATTATCTATTTTCAGTTTTTCTCAGGTGTGTATATTTGATGATGCCAGTTAGACTGCAAGTTTCTCAAGAGCAGGGACTGTGTCTTCCATTTCTTTTGTATTTCCACTAGAGTTCCTTATGTGAAAGCTCCAGGTCAAAGCAGCTTTTTAAACTATCAATTTGTCTCAATAAGTCCAGCTTTTTCAGGTAAGATCTCCTCCTGAACAACAATACACAAGCAGACTTAACCATGTTTATTTCATTATAAATAATGAAACGCACATACTGCAAGATGCATGGATATTTACGCACTGTCACTGCATTATGCAAAATCGGCTTCTAGCAGATCTTAGCTAACCCACTGCCCTGACACAAAGTGGGACAGGAAAGCACACGTCATGACAAGACGTGTTCCACAAGACCCTATGACAGTTTCCCAAAGAACAGGAAATTTGTTCTTTGCTTCTCCTTCTGCTTCCTGTCTCTCCTTATTTCAGAATGGTCTCAGAATTCAAAGGGAAATGCAAGAATAATCGGGAAGTATTTGAAACAGTGTTGGATCCCTCTAATTTGTTAACAGTGGAAGGTTTTCCATTTGTTAGCACGCTGCAATTTTCATATCCTGTACCTTACCCTGCATTTTTACTGAATGCTGCTGACACAGCCTCTCAGAAGAATGAAATTTAATTATTTCCCCTGCTACCTTGGCAGAAAGGCTTACCTTTTCTGAGGTTTACAACAGGAAGTCAAAACAAACACCTGGTGGAAAAGTAGCACATCAGTCAATCAACTGGTTGTTCAGCCAATAGGATGCACAAACACATATGTATGTGTATACATTTGTATCTGTCTATGGAGAAGGAAATGGCAACCCTCTCCAGTACTCTTGCCTGGAAAATCCCATGGAGGGAGGAGCCTGGTAGGCTACAGTCCATGGGGTTGCAAAGAGTCAGACACGACTGAGCGACTTCACTTTCACTATGGATTAGATACATATACCTGTATATATAAACTATATAACTATATATACTAAATATTTGATGGAATTGGCATCATGGAAGCATAGCCTTAAACCATACTTTGGTAGGCCAGGGTGGTTAGTACTCAAAAAAGTTGGGAAATATTCAGCTTGTCCTCCTGCTTCCCATCTATCTTTTAGTGCTTCACTGACTAGTTGTGCCTTTGTATCCAGCTCCTTATTAATCCTAGTCTTCTCATCCCCTATGTCTTCTCATGCCTCCTCATCTCCTAGCCTATACTTTCAGTTGCAAATAGGGTTCTCTGACAAGCAAACCCTGAGATTAGGATGCAGGAAGTATACAGGAGAACACTCTTTGAATGAATACCTATGGAAGGAAGGAAATAAAAGGAAGCAGGATTAGACAGAGAAAAGTTGGGCTGCCATACAAGTGGCACTTGTGGTAAAAAAAAAAAAAAAAAAAAAAACCACCTGCCAATGCAGGAGACATAATGAGACTCAGGTTCGATCCCTGGGTGGGGAAGTTCCCCTGGAGGAGAAAATGGCAACCCACTCCAGTATTCTTGCCTTGGAAATCCCATGGACAGAGGAGCCTGAAGGGCTACAGTCCATAGGGTTGCAAAGAATTGGACACAACTGAAGTGACTTAGCATGCATAGTGCCAACAAAAATCTCAAAGAAGTCCACCAAGATGGGCTTTCAGAATCAGCCCAGAGTGGTGGGGCACAAGCCTTGATAACTGGTCAATCTTTAGTAGGAGCTGCCCCTGGGATGAGGCATTTTTCTTCCCTCCTCCTTCATCCCTGAGGAGGTTCTGAAGGGTACAGCACAGTGTGGACCACATTCTCCAACAGGCACCATGTTATTGAACAATTTAATTAAAACAGATTCCATGATAAATATTACCATCGCCACATTAAAGTTAAAAACACAAATTTCCTTGGGATGACCCTTAAGCAACACTGGGACATTTTTGGTCCAATGACCAACCATCAGACAAGATGAGTTTTCAGGTCCTTTCAAATTGTTCCATGAAAGCAAATGATCACTTTCTTGAGAGGCCAAGCACTAAAAGTGAGTGAGTTGCTCTGTGGTAGCAGCATGAGCTTTGGAAATCAGAAGAATTTGGATGAGAAATTTTACTCTGATTTCCTTAACTGACTTAAGCAAGTTAATCTCTCTGAGCTTCAGTTTTAAAATTTGGCTAACAGTAAACACCTACTTCAAAATGGTTTATGATCACTAAATGAGATGATTCAGGTAAATACTTAGTATAGCACTTGGCTGATAAGAAGTATAGCAATGTAGTGAAGAGGTGAACAAATCCAGCTTCGGAGTAAAAAAAAGTAGAGGGTTACCTTCTAGCTTTGCTTCATACTATCTGTGTAAACATGGGCATGGGTTAAGTTACTTAACCTATGTAAGCTTCAGCTTAGCTCTATTTATTATAGTAGGTACTACTATTATTTCCATTTTACCTCAACAAAGCTGGGGGGAAAAGTTCAGAAAAGAAAAAAAATTTCCAAAGTTAATTTATTGTTAATATCTCTTTGTACCTCACCTTCTTACCCTAGTTCTAGCTCTTGAAATTAGTCAGGAGCAATTTAATCCCTCTAGTCTATAACAGCCCTCTTATTGTTTTGGCAGCCACATCACACTACTCTCTTATTGAACTTAGTCAATTAAAACCCTTTAACCATTCATTTACTCAGCTATTCATCCATCCATATTTCCCTTCCTTGCTTCCCTCTTTCCATTAATTGATTAATTCATTTATTCACCAAACTGCTTACCAGCCATGAACTAGGTGTTCATGATAATGCAGGGAGAAAAAGAGCAACTTCTGTGATCATGCACTTAATATTCCCATCAGGGGAAAATAATAAACAAATGGTCAATAAACTTTGTAAAAACGGTTATAAAACAGAAAAGCTAGCTATGACAGAGAATAAGGGAAGGGGCTGATTAGATAAAGTTTTCAGGGAAGAACTTTCCAAAGAGAACATTTAGCTGAATTTTTTTTTTCCCTCTATGCTCAAATTAAAAATAAATTATTTGAAAGCCCAGATCATAAATTCACATTTTTTTCATGAAAACTGCAGTGTAAATAGAAGAAAAGAATTTGATTTATAAAAAAAAAGATTCACAGAAGGAAGATATTATTCAAAAAATACTTCCCATTGGAAAGTCAAGTATTTCTCCTGCTGTTGTAAGGAAATTAGAATCACTAAGAATAATTAAGCTCTTGAGGAGAAGAGTAAGCTAGAAGGGCAATCAAGTTCTGGAGACAGTGGAACAAAGAAACAGATTAATATTGAACAATGATGGAATTTACATTTGATTTATATTAACTACAAATGCTCTATATGACCCTATCACAATAAGATAATAACCATAAGTGGTTTTGTGAAGTTCATCAGACTGTCACATTTCCTGGGTCTCTAGCATATCATTCAACCAAAAGAGGTTTTATTTCTCCTAAATCAGTGATAATAGGGAATTTTTTTCACTTCAGCAAAAGTAGAACTGACCTCGTGGGACATTTACTGAATAAAAGATTCTTATCCTAAGACCAAATATGTCTCAATATGTTATACATTATCCTCAATAGACATTAATTAATAAAAAAAGGTCTGAAACAGGGAGAGCTAGTCAAAAGTCATGGATTTGAATAAAAGAGTCTTAATAATAAAATCTGTTGGAGGCTTTCTATCAGTAAAGCTGAAACTCTTTCTCATTTCACTAAAATCAGAAACCCAGTCATTCTGACTGACATGTGGTGAATATGATCTGTCTTTGCAGAAAGATGTGTACCTGTCTGAATAAGGATAAAATTTTGTAATGATACCTCTTAGAAAATTAACATTCTATCTTCATTTGGATTTTAACCTAATTCTTCTCCACTAAGCCCCCACATTAATAAAATAATATTCTATTTTGCCTGAACCAATATATAAATTAATTGACTGCTAAGGCCCACATAAGGATTCAGTAGATATTCACAGGGCACAGAACAAAGTCCCAGCAATCCCACTTCTGGGCATACACACTGAGGAAACCAGATCTGAAAGAGACACGTGCACCCCAATGTTCATCGCAGCACTGTTTATAATAGCCAGGACATGGAAGCAACCTAGATGCCCATCAGCAGATGAATGGATAAGGAAGCTGTGGGACATATACACCATGGAATATTATTCAGCCATTAAAAAGAATTCATTTGAATCAGTCCTAATGAGATGGATGAAACTGGAGCCCCTTATACAGAGTGAAGTAAGCCAGAAAGATAAAGAACATTACAGCATACTAACACATATATATGGAATTTAGAAAGAAGGTAACGATAACTCTATATGCAAAACGGAAAAAGAGACACAGAAATACAGAACAGACTTTTGAACTCTGTGGGAGAATGTGAGGGTGGGATATTTCAAAAGAACAGCATGTATACTATTTATGGTGAAACAGATCACCAGCCCAGGTGGGATGCATGAGACAAGTGCTAGGGCCTGGTGCACTGGGAAGACCCAGAGGAATCAGGTGGAGAGGGAGGTGGGAGGGGGGATCGGGATGGGGAATACGTGTAAATCTATGGCTGATTCATATCAATGTATGACCAAAAAAATAAATAAATAAATAAAAAGTAAATAAATAAATAAATAAAATACAGTATATGTTCAGTAAACTTTATTAATGATGTTGGCGTAAGAGTCACCTCATGAAAGATCAGAAAAAGTGGAAAAGAGGGGAGATGACATACATAATTGCCAAAACTTGATAATGAAAACATATTTTTGTACTTCATTTTACAATGAATATAATTAAGCTAAATCAAATTAAAATTTCATAGCATTCTGTAGTTCAAGAAATAATTTAATATATAATATTTCATTTATTCTAACAATGTTGCTAAAATTACTGAAGGGAAGTTTTATTATCTCCATTTCACAGAGAAGGAAACAAATTCAGAAAGATTAGAATTCCATTAAACCCACAGGTATGTAGATGGATAGGTGGATGCATGGGGAAAAGGAATGAAGGAAAGGAGAGAGGAAGGTAGATTCACTCCTCAGGCCACAGAAAGTGGAAGAGCTGGGACTCAGCCTTAACATTATAAATGCCAAACTCAGATCACTTTCTAGTCGAGAAAAGTTTAATGCTATTGTGCTCAGTCCGACTCTTTGTAACCCCACGAACTATAGCCTGCCAGCCTCTTCTGTCCATGGAATTCTCCAGGCAAGAATATCGCAGTGGTTGCCATTCCCTTTTCAGGGGATCTTCCTGGCCCAGAGATCGAACCTGAGTCTTGTGCATTGCAGGCAGACTCTTTACCATTGAGTCACCTGCTATTATATTATTGTTAACATTATTACTACTAAATACAGCAAGTTGCCTAACACCAGTAGAGTGCTTGTATTTTTCACATTGTAAATATATCTTATTATATGTGTCTCAAAGAAAATTTATAAGCAGTTTAGGTAGTTTTAAGCCCAATTCACTAATGAACAGAAGAAGTGGCTCATCTAAGGATCCTGAATGTTCAGTTTAACAACTTTCCTATTTGATGTTGATTATTTAAATTAAAACTAAAGTTCAATTCATTCATTCAACAAATTTGCTAGACTGTGTAGTATCCATAATGAACCTGTGACAATATAAATAGTAAGTTAAGCTGAACAAGATACTGCAGAGATATAAAAGCCCTAATAAGAAGTTTACATTTTATCCTAAGAGGAATGGTTTTAAAGAAAAGCATGCTATGATTTGGCTTACATTGAAGAAAGAGCTTTCTGGACTATAAGCGGAGGTGGAATTGCTTAGGAAAACTATTTATAATGTTATTGTAAGACTCTGATGGGCTTCCCAGGTGGCACTAGTGGTAAAGAACTCGCCTGTCAATACAGGAGACATCAGAAACACAGGTTGGATCCCTGAGTCAGGAAGATCCCCTAGAGGAGGGCATGGCCACCCATTCCAGTATTCTTGCCTGGAGAATCCTATGGACAAAGGAGTCTGGCAGGCTATAGTCTATGGGAGCACAAAGTGTTGGACATGACTGAGCACACACACATAGTGGATCCTATGCTGCAATAATCATATCCTCGGACCATCCCCACCAAAATGAAAATATTTATTATTGGTTGCTGAAAGTTGTCTCACTTGTTCTTTCTCCAGGACTGTCCTTGACTAAAAAGAGCCATCTTACCAAGGCTGCATCCCTTTCCCAGGGAAGCTTATGTGTGTGCTCAGTTGTTCAGTCATGTCCAACTCTTTGTAGCTCCATGGACGGAGGCCCACCAGGCTCCTACGTCCATGGGATTCTCTAGGCAAGAATACTGGAGTGGGTTGCCATGCCCTCCTCCAGGCCCAGGGATTGAACCTGCATCTCTTGCATCTCCTGCACTGGCAGGCAGATTCTTTACCACTAGTGCCACCTGGGAAGCCCTAAGGTAGCTCGCATCTAGTGAATAAACACTGTGGGGTATAAAAATCAGGCCTTTCCCCCCAGTGGGAAACAACTGAGAAGGGCATTTCAACCTCCAGAGATCCCCATAAAATTACCTGAAACCTTCATTGCAAAATGGATGCATTTATCCGAGATTCTAGATTATAGGTGCTGATTTAAAGAACTGTACTCTTGTGTTCTTGGTTGATTGACTGAGTTTTGGCCTACATGAAAAAAAGATGCCAGAAATTCCTAGCTACAATAAAGAAATACATAAAAATTCTTATGGAAATAGGAGCATTGGAATGAAATTGTCATGTGTAACATATTAAACCACACATTAATTCTATCCTACAAGAAGGTCCAAAAGACAATTTCTTCATCATGATGTTGAGAAATCCACTAATGAAGGAAGAATCAGCATCTTTGAAAAGTGCAATGACAGGTGTCCTCCCTACGTTTAGGATGAAGAGAACAGATTCTGCCACAAAGCATGATCCTAATTTCAATGGGAATGGTGGCATCTCAAGATGGCAGATGCCAAACAGCACCTTAACAGTTAGAGGCAATATAGACAGAGTTAATGCAATGGACAAGGCCATCTTTCAATCATACTGAAATGAGCCTGACAGATCTCTGATAGAAGAAAATTGATTATTGAGTGCCCAGGACTGAAACAAGTGGCAGGCCCATTAGTGTCTTATTTGACTCAAAAATCTGAAAATAATTCTAAATCTTTAAAAGATCTTAACTTAAACTATAAAAATAATGAATCACTGTCTCCTCTCAGATCATAAACCTCAAGCTAGTTAACAAATTCACTACCTTTGAATGAAAGGGAGGATGGGAATCCTTGAGGAAAGATTCTGTAATAAAATCACAAGGACTTAAGCCATTACCAAAAAGCATGTGGCTTGGAGAAAAGAGGTTACTCATATCTTTCAGGTATTAGTGAACACTAGACCTAATATAAAGTTAATATCTCAGTACATCACTATAGTCCTCTGGCCAAAGCAGGATTTATAAGTTCAGCTGGCAGATGGAGTTTTGGATCTCAGTAGATCTCCAAATTGTCTTGCGGTTACTATTCCAGTTACTGATAGGTATTTGGAACAGCCAGTGAGCAGAATGCACACACTGCCTCCCTGACTCATGGGGAGATGTGTCATGGGAGAACTCGTGGATTCATCAAATGTTCCAAAATTAAAAAAAAAAAAAAAACAGTAAAATAGGGGAATGAAAGTGACTGATGTCACCATCAAATGTCTGAAATATGTAAATCCTTTCCTATTGTTATTTAAATCATCTGTTTGGCCTGTGCACAAGAAAAAGTCATCTTGGAGCAGAGCAATGAATTATTTTAACCCTAATCAGGTGGTGACTCCAACTGCAGCTGCTGTTTAGACAAGTCAATTTTCTGGAACAAATCAATATAATCTCCAGCACCTGGTATACCACTATGGCTCTAGTAAACACTTTTTCTCCCATCCCAATAAACAGAGAACAACAACAACAACAACAAATAAGTTAGCTTTTGCCTGGTAGGTATAGCACTAAACATTCACTGTCGTACCTCAGGGGTACATTAACCTCCCAGATTTGTGTTAGAATTTAGTCCCAGGGACATGGATCATTTCACCATGCCACAGGACATCATGCTTATGATACTAATGATGACAGTATGATAAGAGAACTGTAAGCAGGAAGTAGCAGCAGTTATCTTAGATACCTTAGTGACACAGATGCTTATCAAAATGTAGGATAAATCCCAAGAAAATCTAGGAACCTGAACACTGATAAAGTTTACTAGGGGTCCAGTGGCCTGAGGAATGATATGATATTCTTTCCAAAGTGAAACACAAGTCCCTCCAACTTACTCCTCTAAACTTTAAGAAAGAGGCAATACTTGATGAGACTTCTTATATAAATCACATTTATGGGGCTTCCCTAGTGGTAGAGTGGTTAAGATTTTGCCTTCCAATACATGGAGTGTGGGTTGAGTCCCTGATTGCTGCTGCAGCTGCTGCTAAGTCACTTCAGTCGTGTCCGACTCTGTGTGATCCCATAGACGGCAGCCCACCAGGCTCCCCCGTCCCTGGGATTCTCCAGGCAAGAACACTGGAGTGTGTTGCCATTTCCTTCTCCAATGTGTGATAGTGAAAAGTGAAAGTGAAGTCGCTCAGTCGTGTTGGACTCTTAGCGACCCCATGGACCGCAGCCTACCAGGCTCCTCCATCCATGGGATTTTCCAGGCAAGAGTACTGGAGTGGGATGCCATTGCCTTCTCCGTCTGTCCCTGATTAGGGAGCTAAAATCCCACATGCTTTGCAGCCAAAAAACCAAAACATAAAACAGAAGCAATAACTGCAACAGTTTCAATAAGGAGGTGGGAGGGAGGTTCAGGATGGGGAACACATGTACACCCATGGTGGATTCAAGTCAATGTATGGCAAAACCAATACAATGTTGTAAAGTAAAATAAATAATTAATTTTAAAAAACCACATGGTATCCTGCTCCAACTCATATATCAAGTAGCCAAAAAACTTTAATTAGAGACCAAAAAGTATCGAAGGATCTCCAGAGGTCCTAGACTACAATATTATGCAAGCAACTTCACCACTTGGCTACTATATCCCAGCCCATCCATGTTTTGAAGTGTACTGGACTGTATGAAATGCTATACAAAATCAACACCAGTCCCTGCTTAGAGGTCACAGCAGACACTCCTAGAGTTTGGAAGCAAAACTACTGCCTCCACTAGTAAATACCTACTCATCCCGTTATGAAAACCATTTTCAGCTTACTGATGGGCCCTCCTAGACACTGAAAGCCTGATGACAAAAAAACCTTCTAGACATTGCCGTGATCACAAATTACGTATGCCAAGGAAAATTCCATCATCAAAGGGGAAGTGGAGGGACTATGCTTGGAGGCACATGTTAGTTGCAAGAGCAGCAGTGGGATTCTTAAAATACCAGTATGCCTACTTGTATCACACCACCATCACTTCTACCTATACCTGTAGACTCAATGGGGAATTCCTTAGGGAGAGGAAAAAATCAAGTCTCACTTAAAGGTGACTCTGCACAATATGCTACCACCTTCTAAAGTGCCAACAATTCAGTCCTGCTCAATGGTGGCACTGTTCTGAAGAACAGTGAAGTAACTCCTCCCATAGTGAGAACTTTAGCAGTAATATGGTTTTCCACTCTGCTTGTAAGGAGAGATAATCTGAGAGATGGATCTACACTAATTAATGGGCAGTAGCTAATGGTTTCATCACATTGTGTGGGATTTAGTCACAGTGTCAGGGATTGACGGATTAGTGACAAAGAAATCTGAGAAGAAGTATGTAAACTGGCATTTTATATTAGGCTAAGCCTGTGACTGTATCTGTGTCCTTTTTGAATTGTCACTAAAATACATATCTTTACAGGAAAAGTGTTCAATCCACTGAACAAGATGACAAGTCATGCAGATAACAGTCTCTTTCCCTAGTCTCCACAATGTTTTCTCAATAAGCTCACCAATAAAGTGTTCAGCTGAAGCTGAAGCTCCAATACTTCGGTCACCTGATGTGAAGAGCTGACTCATCGGAAAAGACCCTGAAGCTGGGAAAGATTGAGGGCAAAAGAAAAAGGGGGCAACAGAGGATGAGATGGTTGGATGGCATCATTGATTCAATGGACATGAGTTTGGGCAAACTCCAGGAGATTCTGGACAGGGAAGCCTAGCATGCTGCAGTCCATGGGGTTGCAAAGAGTCAGGCACAACTTAGTGACCGAACAACAACAAAAGTGTTCATAGTAGTAAGGATGATGATTCTTTATAGTCTCACCCTGCCAAGCCAAGTTCATGACTACCCTTGTTCAGTTACTATTCAAGTTATTTGTTGCTGCAAAATGATCCATATCAAAACCAAGTGACTCAAAATACAAATAATTTAGTTAGTTCACAAATTTGCAATTTCGGCATGGATTTAGGTAGAAGCATCCTCTGTTTCAGTTCAGTTACTTCTGACTCTTTGCAACCCCATGAACCGCAGCACGCCAGGCCTCCCTCTCCATCACCAACTCCCGGAGTCCACCCAAACCCATGTCCATCGAATCGGTGATGCCATCCAACTATCTCATCCTCTGTCACCCCCTTCTTCTCCTGCCCTCAATCTTTCCCAGCATCAGGATCTTTTCAAATGAGTCCTCTGTTTCAAGTAGTATCAATTGGGGCAGGTCAAAATGGCACTGGGATATCAAATACCAATATGCCTCATTCATGGCTGGCAATCACAGCTAGCTGGGAGCTGAGCTGTGGCTGAAGCTTGGGGGGTTCAGTTTCTATCCATGTGGGCCTTTCCATAGTCTGCTTGGCTTCCCCATAGCATGTTTACTGGATTCCAAAAGAAAAAAACCCTCTTTGTGACTTAGCCTTGGGAATGCACACAGTGTCATCTCTGCCCTACTCTATTGATAGTCAGTCAAAAAGGTTCTCCCAGGATCAGAGGGACGGTACACAGACTTCATTTCTTGATGAAGTAGTAGTAAGTCATTTTTTTTAAGTACATACAGTATTTAAACATTACATTATTAAAAATTACAATCTAGTGATTCACAATTTTTTAAAGTTATACTTCATTTATGGTTATTATAAAATGTTGGCTATATTTTCCATGTTGTATAATATACCTTTGTAGTTTATTTTCTACTTAATTTTTTACCTCTTTAACCAGCCAGCCCTATATTGATCCTCTCATTTTTCCTCTCCCAACTTGTAGTCACTAGTTTGTTCACTATATCTGTGAGTCTGATTTTTGTTATATTCATTAGTTTGATGTATTTTTTAGCATCCACATATAAGTGGTATCATACAGTATTTGTCTTTCTCTGCCTATGACTTATTTTACTTAGCCTAACACCTTTCAAGTTCATCCATGTTGCTGCAAATGGAAAAATTTCATCCTTTTTATGGTATGGCTGAGTAGTATTCCATTTCACTGTGTGCGTGTGTGTGTGTGTGTGTGTGTGTGTGTGTGTGTGTGTGTACCACATCTTCTTTATCCTTTCATCTGTTGATGGACACTTAGTGTGCTTTCATATATTGACAAATTGTAAATATGCTGCTATGAACACTGAGGTACACGTATCTTTTTGAATTAGCATTTCTGCTTTTTTTCAGCTATAGACTCAGAAGTAGAATTGCTGAGTCAAATGGTAGCTCTATTTTTAGTTTTCTGAGGACTCCCCATACTTTTTCCACAGTGGCT
This sequence comes from Cervus canadensis, assembly GCF_019320065.1. NCBI lineage: Eukaryota > Metazoa > Chordata > Mammalia > Artiodactyla > Cervidae > Cervus > Cervus canadensis. The sequence continues at coordinate 133,683,036 of NC_057419.1, read as the reverse complement.
GCACCAGTTTACATTCACACCAACAGCATGCACAGTTTCCCTTTCCTTTACATCGTGGCCAACATTTGTTGCTTGTTTTGATTACAACCATTCTAACAAGTGTGAGGTGATCTCATCAGGGTTTGATTTGCATTCCCCTGATGATTAGTGTGTTGAGTATCTTTTCATGAGTCTTCTGCCTATTTTCTAATCAAGTTCTTTGCTTTTTGATGTGGAGTTGCATGAACTATTCTCTTACATGTAGCCATCCTGTGTTCCCAGTACCACTTGTTGAAGATACCGTCTTTTCTCCTTTGTATATTCTTGCCACCTTGGTTGTAGGTTAATTTTTTTTCCATTTATTTTTATTAGTTGGAGGCTAATTCCTTTACAATATTGTAGTGGTTTTTGCCATACATTGACATGAATCAGCCATGGATTTACATGTATTCCCCACCCCGATCCCCCTTATTCCTGGGCTCTCTATCCCATTCCATTGACCTATGTGTCTGTTTTTGTGCCAGTATCATACTGTTTTGATGACGACCGTAGTTTTGTAACATAACTTGAAATCAGGAAGTATGTTGCCTCCAGCATTGTTCTTTCTCAGGATTGCCTTGGCAATTAGAATTTTGTTAGGCAGTCCACTGAATCTATAGATGGTTTTGAATAGCAGGAATGAATGTGAACCTGTGCTATTCTTAGCTGCCTAATATCCTATAACATAGTTTTCCACATCACAAATCCTATATTCCCAAGGTGGCATACTGTAAAATCTCTTCCTCAGGCTTCTGTGCAGTGAGTATACAGGTGTACGACTAAGTACTACCAGATACACTAATGCAAGATTCATAGTGAACAATGTGTGGAAGCTTCCTCTGGTTGAGCATCCATTTTTCTGCCTTGGATGGTAGCACAGATGGTCACAGCACCAATTCTTTTTTTTTTTTTAATCACTCCAGCATTCTGATGTGATTCTTGCCATTTTTTTCTATTTATAAAAATCTTTGCTTTACATTGTTGATGCTGTTGTTTTATCACACCATCCTTTTGCTTGGTTTTCCCCACCTAGTGTGAAGAGGTTAATGGTTTTCTATTTCAATTCTTTTTGCCATTGTCATTCTCTTAATGTTATCCAGCTTTAAACAGACATAACTATCACTTTCTAGAGCAAGCATTGGTAAACTATGGCCTATGGGTCAAATTAAAACCAGGTCACCATTTTTTTAATGCCCATGCATATTTTAAAATGGCATTATGTAAGTATTTTATATAGATGCTTACATAATATTCTTGATTAACTCTTGGCCTCCAAAACCCAAAATATTTATTATCTATTAAAGAAAAAATGTGCCTACCTTTGGCCAGAATTAATCACTATCTATATCCTCCCACTAAATAAAAATATTTGGCTTACTTTTTCTTTCTTTCTTCTAATTCAACCAACAAATTATATGGAGTGCCAACTATGTGTCATGAAACATTCCGGATGTTGGGCACAGTTCATTTTAAAATCTGAGATTTTAATTCCAAATGGCCATTAATTTTATTTTATACTATTATTTAACCCACATTTAAATTGCATCTGAGTGTAAGTCACTTCAGTCATGTCCAACTCTTTGTGACCCTATATACTGTTTATGTCATCTTTTATGGATTTATTTTTCATTTTGCTGGCATTCTTTCTTGGGAAGTTTTTCAGAGAGAGTACATACATGGAAATTTTTTAATTGCTTACGTATATCAAATATATTTGTGTCCTCAAAATGGTTGTGCCGAGTATGTTTCTCTTTCTTTTGTAGATAGTTACAACGTTCTTTCTTGGAAGACTTTAGGATATTCATTTTGGGGGTGCCAAAAATTTATCAACATGTGTTTAAATGAGTATATATCTAAAGAATCTTTCCCTTGAAATAATCTTTTTCAATCTGAATATTTGTGTCTTTTTTATGGTAACAAAAATTTTATTCTATTATCAGTTGGATTATTTCTTTTATTTCATTTTCTCTGTTCTCATTTCCTGAAACTACTAAATAGACATTTGGACTTCTGGATGAACTTCTATATGCCTCTAAATTTTTTTTTTCTTTTCTATTTCTTTGCCATGGAATAAAATCAAACAGGAGACATACATGATTCCTGTCCTCCTGGAGCTTATATCTACTTGCTATAAAGAAAAAACAAATACAACACAGTAATGTTTCCCTGATAACTTATCTCCTCCTGTAGTTTGTGACACCATAATTCCAATCTCTTCCTCTGTCTTCACATGGCTTTTTCCTGTGTCTCTGTGTATTCTTTTCAGTATCATGTATAGGTGATTGTCATTGGAGTTAGGGCTCACCCTCATCCAAGATGATCTCATGTCTAGTTCCTTACCTTAAATATATCTGCAAATACTCTTATTCCACACAAGGTCACTTTCTGAGGTTTCAGGTAGAAAGATCATTTGGAAAAGAGGGGCACTATTCTACCCACTATAAATAGTGATTCTTTAAAACATGTGTTTCCATACTATAATACTTTAACATTTGTAAAAAAAAAATGCTTCATAGATTAAAAAATTATTTTTGATTTAGCTGTGAGTTGGAAAACCAATCCCGCATCACTTTCAAACTGATCCTCCACCTACTCAGCTTTGGAGAGGCTGGAAAGGTATATGGTCCAGTTGACTCTCTCCAAGGTCATAAGTGAAACAAGATTTATTCTCTAAAGGCAAATCTATTAGCTTTATTAGCCCAAGATGCTTCCATCTACATGGCTCTATAAAAGATGACAAAGCAGCTTTGTCCTTGTATTCTGTCAGAAATATTGTTCTGCATGAACACTGAGCTTTGATACCTGCTAAATCTTATAGTTACACCTATTGGTGGATAAGACAGACTACAATCACATTTTATATTTTGCATTTATCATAAAGACCTATTATCCTTAGGTTTTCCCTTCCCCAAGCTTCTTGACATTGGTGGTACTAAAAGGACACTCTAAAGTACAGCAAATTCCTCTGTTTTTTATTCCCACATTTAATCTCACTCAGGCGGTAGTAGCAGGTGAAGTTTTTAAAAAACAAAAAAAAACCAGAAACAGTCAACTTATCACATGAGACTCCTAGTTCTAACACTGATATTTTCTAAAGAGTCTAAAACATTTATAAGTGGCTTTTGTTTGCTTATAACTCCCCTCCTCTGCTTTAATTACCAAACACTGAAAACAACATTTCTGTTGCATATTGTCTCAAATTCAATAGATGCACAAACAGTGAAGTCTGAAATCAAGAGTCACAGATGAGGAATTTTGATATAATTGAATGTGAAGCATCTCATCACAGGAAAATGGCTTTACTTTAACATACACAAATTTAAGAGCACTGGATATTTTGAATTGCAAAAGCAATCACAGCAAGCATATGCAAAATTAGTTACATTTTGTCAACATACAGTAACTTTTTCTACTCAAGAGAGATTTTTAAAAATTTGTCTATGATATAATTTATATTCAAGAAAGCTTATTTCAAGGCATAAGCTTGACCTTGGCTATGTAACACCCGCCATCTACCAAATAGAAGTGGAGTGTTCAGAAAAGTGGCAAAAGGGAGTGGCTATAAGAGAAAGAGCAAACCCAATAAAGAAATATAAAATTGTTCACAGGATAGGCAAAACACACACACACACACACACACACACAGACCTAAAAAAAAAAAAAAACTCAAAAGAGTTTTAGCCAATGGCAGGCTTCTTCCCTAAAGCAGGCTGACACAGTATCTAGGAATCTGGGACAATACATATAGGGTTGAGTTTCTACACACAGGTTGAGGCTCACTTACTTTACCATATTTTGGAATCTTTGATTAGATCCTCTGCTAAGTGTCTAATTTAGTTCAAGGTAAGGAGCACTCTGATAATGAACATGCTGGGATGGGGCACCCTTGGATTTGAGGCATTCAATTCTAATTTCCCCTATAGGAGCCCTGGAGAAGGAAATGGAAACCCACTCCAGTATTCTTGCCTGGAGAATTTCATGGACAGAAGTGCCTGGTAGGCTACAGTCCATGGGATTGCAAAGAGTCAGATGCAACTAAGCAACTAACACACACACACACACACACACACACACACACACACACACACACACACACACACAAGTCCAATTATAGCAGGACTTTTAGTCTATATAACTTAAAATGTTAGAGATCAGACTTAAATACCAACGATAACACTTTCAAAAATAAGTACTTTTACACTATTATACAATATTAATCATAAGCCATACAAAATAATTCCAAATAAAAACCCAAACATATTCATGACTTATATTTCTCCTTCCCTCCAAGGCCAATTCCAAAAGAGAATTCTTGTTTGATGACCAAGAATTATTGTCAAATTTAACATTCCTAGATGTTTATAAAATAAATCGTTTTTTTTAATATTCTAAATTACTCCCATCTCAACATAAGGTAAAGAAAACTGGATTCTAAAATCACACTGCTCTGATTACCATATGTTGCCCTTAGTTCTAACTCCATTTCAAGTTGAACTTACGAGGTGTTACACCTCAAACCACACATGTCAAATACCACTCTGGCATCTGCTCACATCAACTTATAGAAATGAATATAGATAAATGTACATGGTGACTACCACAAAAAAGGGAACAGCACATGAGTTTTTTGTTGTTGGTGTTGTTTAGTTTGATTTGTGTCATCCCCTTGACTAAACAAGTAAATAATAATGAAAAGAAAATAGCCAACTGTGTTCAGGGAAGGCAGAAACTCCAAAAATAGGCCATCACAGAAATAAATGTTACAAAACTTTTATTTTGTCCAAATGCCTGTTAGTCATTTTGGTATAATCTCAAAGGATTATAAATTTGCACAGGCAAAATTTTCAAAGTGCAATTACCTACATTGTATCAATATAATGGAGCATTTGAACAAATCTTGTAATAGTTAGGAGATACCAGAAATATCTGAGTTGTCTCCTGTTAAGTTTTTGTAAACAAGGCCATATTCCACTGTTCTGATTAAAATTCAGCCACATCCATTTCTGTCATGTTTACAAAGACTTAACTGTAGGTTGTTCTTAAACTATCTTGATGGAAGGTGTGGCTATCTGGCTTACCCACAATATATACATGACAGAGAGTCAGGCCATAAATATAAATATCTGAATTCCCCTGGACTATTCGTTATGATCAGAGCAGGTAAAATAATGTTGAAACATTTTTACCCTTTCAGGTTTTTTATTATGGAGTCCAATACAGATTACAAGGAGAAGATACTGATTAGGCTCCTGGGAGAATTACAGAATGTACACACTCTAGGGTAACGAATGAGAGAATTCATTTTACCTCATCCCAAACTCCAAAGACAATTTCATCATTATTGTCCAAATAATTTATGTTTCTCTGTCAAGGTGGTCCCAGGGAACATTTGGTCAGTTACAACTGATTTTTATAGCACAGTCAGGCTATGAAACTTCTAAAAAATGGTCAGAAATAAAGCTTGCATTCAAATGCTGAGAAGCACTGACACTTTACCGAGAAATGGCACTGGCAAACACAACATTCTCTTCCTTGTCTCTGGAACATGGGTTTCAACTCTGATGCCACTTTGCTCCCTGGGGAGCCTTTTCAGACCTTCTCACCCCTCTCTCTGTGATAGGGACCTCTCCATTGACCTCTTTGGTCACCCTATATTTTTCTCTGCAGTAGCAATTATTTGCAATTATTCATAGAAATAGCTCCTAAAATATTCCAAGTTCTGCATAAATTTAGCTATGTCTGTCTTATTCACCATTGTATCAGTCTTCATCAAAGGAATGGACAAATAAATGACTGAATGACTGTGTCTGCTGTCCAATACTTTAAGACAGTAGCTTCATAACTTTTCCATCTGGGAGGCTTGATGAGACCTATATTGTGTGCTAGACATGAAGCATTACTCAGGGGTTACTAAAGAATGGAACTGGCATGTACTGAGTAGCACCTATGTGCTAGGCACTAAGTCCCTTTTCTGGTGAAATTTAATTTATCCTAATTCTTACACCACCTCTACTAGGTACTTAATATCATTACTTTACAGATGGATAATAAACTAGGAAATATAAGAAATTTTATATACCTTATCTGATTCTGTATTCCCTATATTTCTACTTTGCAATGAGAATCGAAATACCTGGGTTTAGTTGTCTTCAAAAAATGAGGATGAGCATATTAGAAAAAGAATACACCAATAAAATAATGGTGCCAAGCATTCATATAGGCCTCAAAGGGGCCATGAGACACCCCTTTATTCCTCTCAAAAGAAAACCTATATCAATTAGCAATTCCAAGCACCTTTTAATCTTGTTTTGTGACAAGTCATTGGGCCATAATTGGCTCTGAAGACAAATGGCTTTGTAATTTTTATGGTGGACACTGAGAATAATAATACTGTAGTAAATATTTTCTATACCCTTCTACTCTACTGTCACCTGCCCTGGGTATGCCTTGTAGGTCTCTTATTACTCTCCCAGAGAAAGAATAATTATGGGACAATAAAACCATATTCCAACACATACTTAAACAATTTCTATAATAACACATACTGCTGGGCCAACAATTCTGATCTAGTATAGTATCTTGGAGGAAGAGTAAGAAAGACTTTTATCTCTTCTCAAATCATGGCATGTGTTTGTTCAGTACACAAGGATATAACCAGCTCTCTTACTTTACTGACAGACAGTAGAATACCAGACAGGAAAGTTTTGATGATGAAAGTTTGGGGTAGGGACAGGAGGGCTAGACTAAAGAATCAATCCAAAACACAGAGTACTGCATAAAAAATAAGGCCTTTGAGGGAAGTGAGGAGCAAGTCATAGGCACTAGGCCTATGAAAAAGTGAAAAGAGGTAAGGAAGTAGTGAGAGAAGCTTTGATGACTTAACAATTGTCCTAGAGCTGGCACCAGAAAGAACTACCAATTATGAAAATGAGCTTCACTTTACTGATAAATGTGATCCACAAACTACATTTTAAGAAACACTAATCTTGAGGGTCTCATCTAAGTTAAGTCATGTTCTTATTTTTCTTCCTGCCTCCACTTAATTGGATAAACAAGATTGATGCTGTGTTTCAGTTAAATAAGTACTACTTATTGCTTATCACACACTTGTAAAGTACAAAAGCATACAAACAGTAGAATGGAATCTGTTAAAGAATTGCTTATTCATCAAATGGTGTCTGTTTTCTCGGTGTTATCCTGCCAGCCCTGCTTAGTTATAACAAGTCCTTGGGACAGTGTTGATAAGTTTGCTTCAATATTTTCACTGTAACATTATGTGTGTCCCCAACCTCTTAAAGTACAGAGAATCTTCAAAAGAAAAATGGGTCTACGGTTATGAAATTCTGGCAATAGCCCATTAAAAGAAAACAGAGTAACAAGTTTTTCATTAACTAAAATCAATAACATATGCCACTGCAATTTGCCATCGTTGCAAAAACATTGCATTCCAATCAGAGAGAGTACAAAAGGTTGTAAGTTCTACAGAGTCACAGAGGTAACCAAAATTAGGACAGTAAACTAGTCAGTGGTATGAAATCAATAGATTCATTGAGCTCCAAATCCTATGTAGAAGTCTTTAAAGCAAAAGTATGATATCCAAGGAGAAGGTGTAACACAAATCAATAAGGACCACTCTTAACCTGACAATAGAGTTGTGAAATGTATTCTGTTTGCTGTTTGATACCCATCAAAATTAATGAATCATTTTTATTTCAGAGAAAACAATTACAAGAGATTCTGCTTTTCTAGCACAGAAGTCTCTTGGTAATAGACCATCCTGAGAGATGATACAGATACAGTTCTCCCTGAAACCTGTTTTTGCTGTACAATCCCCTCTCCAAAGAGTCTTCTCCTCCCCCTAAAAAGTAAGTGCTGAAAGTCATCCTGAAGAAAAAAAAAAAAAAAAACAATTCAATTAGAAAGGGGCTTTTGAAAATGATGTAGAAGTAAACTTGTATACATGTTTAAAAAGTACCCACCACTATAGAGCTTTCTTGGTGGCTCAGTGGTAAAGAATCTGCCTGCCAATGCAGGAGATACGGGTTCAATTCCTGGTCTGGAAAGATCCCACGCACCATGGAGACACTAAACCTGTGCACCACAACTACTGAGCCTGTGATCTACAGCCTGGGAGCCACAACCACTGAGCCCATGTGCTGCAACTACTGAAACGTGTGCTACCCTAGAACCTGTGCTCTGCAACAAGAGAAACTACCACAATGAGAAGCCAGAGCACCACACCTAGAGAGTAACCCCCACTTGCCACTACTAGAGAAAAGCCCACACAGCAACAAAGACCCAGTACAGTCAAAAATAAATAATTTTTAATAAAAAAAAAAAAAAAAACTACTGACCATTCTTCATTGTCCTATTCCCCTGCAGTGCTTCCTTAAAGTAAAATATCTGGTTTTGGGGATCTTATCTCTTAGTGACATCTGCTATTATGACACCTCACAAATGATTATCACCATTTATTACACTAGTTATATATTTTTTTTAGAAGTTACCATGTATGAGACACCACGCTGGTTGCTTTAGATTTGTTATTTCATTAACCCCTCAAAACTCCTATTTTGTAGACATTAGTCACTTTTCAGATGAGGAAACCAAGATCTACAGAGGCCAAATAAAGTCATCAAGATTACACAGTAACAGAGCTATATATATATATATATATACAACATATACATTCAACACTACAAAGTCAAAGGACAGTTCTCAACACTCACCTCTTGGATACTGGGATGCACAATGACTGAGTGTTATAGTAGAGGAATCTACTGATTTCAAGTAAAGCCATCCATACAGCTGCATGCTTATGACTGTATGGAACAGACAATCAAAAAGAAATAAGGATCTCAATCCAAAATGTGAGAATGATTTCGTTTCCTTTTGGTATAAATAATATTTTTATTCTCTGCTATTCCTTAATTCCAATACTTTTCAAAAGAGTGTATGTCTGGATACAGTCAGAGTTGGTTCAACTAGATTTTGTTTATGATTTGCTTTGCTTCTTAGAATGCTTTAAATTTTTATATAACTCAATTGATACAAGATTTCAAAATGCTTTAATGGCCCATAAATGAACCAGGTTCCTAGTTTAGTTTGCTTTCAATCCAAATGCATAGTACCAGTTTTATAGATCTATGGCTATTGGGCAGGGCCAACATTAGGTCAGAGTGAGTGAGCCTTCCAGATGTTTGAGCTGGATTTAGAAAAGGCAGAGGAACCAGAAATCAAATTGCTAACATCCGTTGGATCATCAAAAAAGCAAGAGAGTTCCAGAAAAAAAGCTACTTCTGCTTTATTGACTATGCCAAAGCCTTTGACTGTGTGGACCAAAATAACCTCTTGAGAAATCTGTATACAGGTCAGGAAGCAATAGTTAGAACTGTACATGGAACAACAGACTGGTTCCAAATCAGGAAACCAGTACATCAAGGCTGTATATTGTCACCCTGCTTATTTAACTTATATGCATAGTACATCATGAGAAATGATGGGCTGAATGAAGCACAAGCTGGAATCAAGATCGCCGGCACAAATATCAATAACCTCAGATATGCAGATAACACCACCCTTATGGCAGAAAGTGAAGAAGAACTAAAGAACCTCTTGATGAAAGTGAAAGAGGAGAGTGAAAAAGGTGGCTTAAAACTCAGCATTCAGAAAACTAAGATCATGGCATCTGGACCCATCACTTCATGGCAAATAGATGGGGAAACAATGGAAACAGTGAGAGACTTTATTTTGGGGGGCTCCAAAATCACTGCAGATGGTGATTGCAGACATGAAATTAAAAGACACTTGCTCCTTGGAAGAAAAGTTATGACCAAATTAGACAGCATATTGAAAAGCAGAGATATTACTTTGCCAACAAAGGTTCATCTAGTCAAAGCTATGGTTTTTCCAGTGGTCATGTATGGATGTGAGAGTTGGACTATAAAGCAAGCTGAGCGCTGAAGAATTGATGATTTTGATCTGTGGTGTTGGAGAAGACTCTCGAGAGTCCCTTGGGCTACAAGGAGATCTAACCAGTCCATTCTACAGGATATCAGTCCTGAATATTCATTGGAAGGACTGATATTGAAGCTGAAACTCCAATACTTTGGCCACCTGATGCGAAGAACTGACTTATTTCAAAATACCCTAATTCTGGGAAAGACTGAAGGTGGGAGTAGAAGGGGACAACAGAGGCTGAGATGGTTGGATGGCATCACAGACTCAATGGACTTGAGTTTGAGTAAACTCCAGAAGTTGGCGATGGACAGGGAGGCCTGGCATGCTGCAGTCCATGGGGTCACAGAGTCGGACACGATTAAGCAACTGAACTGAACTGGGTGAGGGGCCTAGGGTACAAAACTGACAGAAACACACACTGAAGAAGGCCCCGCGCTGAGAAAGAGTGTCCTCTTAAACTCTGTGCCAGAGGCATCTCACTTACCTCATTCTAGTCCAGGTCCTGCAAGTAGGAATTCCAGTTTATAATTCCTGGTGACTCTTGGTGACTAACAAAGGGATGTGACCCCAATTGCCAATTTTTTTTTTGACAATCCAAAAAGGTTCATACCTGTAGATACTTCCACTAACTCACCAAAGGTAAAAATGGGCTTTGAATATTGAAATGGCAAAGATAAGATTTCAGGATATCATTCATATTCTGTTCACTTAGTCTCAAAATCTAAATGATGGCTGGTGCAGGAACTCCAATAAATATTCAGCTGTCTTTGAAACAGAGATGCTTTCCCTTACATGACAACCAATATATGTTTGTTGCAAAAAAGCTACAATATTAACTTCATGAACAATTAATACCATGTTCCCACCTACTGAGGTAAGTAACTAGCTCAAACTGGTTTTAGGTCTGTCCCAGGAGACAAAGAGTCCCCAACACAATAACATCAGCAGAATCTGATAGTGTTTAGCAATTTCTGCTTATCAGAGCAGAATTAAATCACAAGGTAAGTGAATTACAGAGTTCCTTACTCTATCAAAAAAGGTTTCCACATGATCATAGTCAAGGTCGGCAGTAGTGTGCTAAAGGTGCCTACAATTCATTAGCTGGTGAATCTAGTTTCCAATTCAATTTCTTAGTTTCATGAATACAGGAATCACAACTACTTGTAAAACTCTATTTCAGAACATGAAATTACAAGATAGCATTATAAAGCATTCTTGACTTTTCTAAGATACCCATTTGTGAATTTATCTGTAAAAGATTGAGCATAGGCAGCTAAAGATTCCTTGAAATGTACATGTATAACAGCTCAAAGAAATAATGCTAACAGAGACAAAATACATCATTAAAATAAGTAAGCTTAAATATGCAACTCTTTGCACTTGGGCACGTACCAGCACAAGACACAGAAATTATATATCTGAGAATTTCTAATGTGTGTTGACTTCAAATTGGAATTAAAGGACTCAAATTCATGTCAAGAAGAGCTCCATAGGGGTCACTGAAGCCATCCAAACAGAGGGATACATTTTATGATAAAAACTATCCAGGCAACTTTAGATTGTAGGGAATATCATTTTAAATATAAAACCCGTACCTTTAACTTTAGATTGTAGGGACTATATTGTTTTAAATATAAAACTCATTCTTTTAAACTTAATACTAAAATCTGTTTAATATGCCCTTCTATCTTATCAAGTGGAATCAAGCGAGCATGATTAAATGCTTTAAATTTCAAAGATTTTTCTGAATTTCATGATCACCTGAAAGTCATTTTTTCACATTACTCAGATTATAGGTAGAAACGCAGGTAACATGGTGTATTGAAGTGAATAAGTACCTGGCTGGATCATACAACATATTTGTTTATTTTGAGTGTGGCTCTCCTGTTTTCCCTGTTATTTTATTTCTTCTAAAACTAAAGGTAATGTCAAACTAAAAGGAGATTTGGTGCCCTAGTTAGTTAGGTTCCCACTAGAGTTTTTATGTAAACTACTTAATTCAGTGTATACATGCTAAAATGGAATCACTAAATAACCTTAATCACAACTATGTAATTGTCCCTTTTAAGTTTCCTATGTGCTTCTGTAGGATATAAGAGTTACTTTCCTTTATAGACAATAAAGTACTGAGTTATTGACATAACTATCAATTTTAGATCACTAGAATATCAGAGTCAGAAAAGCTCCTAAAAACTGTATAGCCCTACTTCCTCATTTTACAGTGGAAAATTAGGCCCATAAAGAAAAACAAAAATTATAGAAATAACTGTAAGTAAAACTGACCATGTGTCATGTCACTATATGATCATGTACTATGACAACTCACACTCAGAAAAAAACATTTAGAACTCTGAAATAATAAAAAAAAATTTAAAAAAAAAGAACACTGAAATTGTCAAAAAAAAAAAGACGTTTCATCTAGATCTAGTCTCCAAGATATATGAAACCTTGAACATTTCCTCTAAGTTATTGATTCTCTCACTAAAACAACTTTTTACATTAAAAAAATTTTTTTTACTATACCATAAAGCATGTGGGATCTTAGTTTCCCCACCAGGGATTGAACCCACAACCCCTGCAATATAAGCTCTGAGTCTTAACCACTGGACCAACAGGGAAGTCCCACAAAACAACTTCTTCTTCCCATTTCAACACTGACACTTAAAGTTTTGTCTTGCTTCTGTGGTTAACAGAGTCATGTGAGTGAGAAAGCTTCTGTTTCTCTGTCACATAGAGAAAAACTGTAAGTATTTTCCCTTTAAATACCTCTTTGAAAGTGAAAAGTGAAAGTGAAGTCACTCAGTCATGTCCAACTCTTTGTGACCCCATGGACTGTAGCCTACCAGGCTCCTCCATCCATGGGATTTTCCAGGCAAGAATACCGGACTGGGTTGCCATTTCCTTCTCCAGGAGATCTTCCTGACCCAGGGATTGAACCTGGTTCTCCTGCATTGTAGGCAGATGTTTTACCATCTGAGCCACCAGGGAAGTTTAGGATTTTGCAATTTATTTTTTACAAATTAAATGAGCATATAGTGCAGAATTCCCATACACCACCCCTCACAATATGCCCCATTATTAACATCTTGCATTAGTGTGATACACTTGTTATAATTAATGAACCAATACCATTAGATTATTACCAACTAAAGATTTAGTTTAAATTTATACTAAGTTTGATTCTGTGTTGTACAATTTTATGGGTTTTGACAAATGCATAAATAGAGTCCACCATTACAATATCACACAGAAAAGTTTCGCCTCTGTAAAAACTCTTCTGTGTGCTTCATCTAGTCAAAACTTTCCTGTTCCCTTGATCTCTGGAAACCACCCACCTTCTTGCAGTCTCTCTAGTTTTGTCTTTTCCAGAAAGTCATATAGCTGGGATCATACAATATGTCACCTTTTCAGAATCACTTTTTTCACAATATGTATTTAAGATATACCTCTGTCTTCCTGTGGCTCAACAGCTCATTTCTTTTTTCCCCACTGAATAATATTCTATATAGATATATATGACTGTTTGTTCACCCATTCACCTGCTGAAGGACATCTCAGTTGCTTGAATTTTTGCCAATATTGAAAAAAGCTGCTACAAACATACATGCACAGGTTTTTGTATAAACGTGAGTTTTCAACTCAATAGGGTAAAAACCTAGGAGAGCAATCACTGAATTGTATAAAGACTATTTTTAGATTTGCAAGAAACTGTCAAACTCTCTTATAAAGTGGCTGTATTATTTTGTATTCCCACCAGCAGTGAATGGGAGGTGAGGAAGGTGCAGAAGAAAAGTTTGAAGATAGCAGAGACTGGTTCATGAAGTTTAAGAAAAGATGCTGTCTCCATAACATAAAAAGTACAATGTGAAATAGCAAGTGCTAATGTAAAAGCTACAGAAAGTTATATATAGCTAGGACAATTAATGAAGGTGGATACACTAAACAAACATTATCAATGTAGACAAATGGCCTTATACTGAAAGAAGATGTCATCTTGGACTTTCATAGCAAGGAGTCAATGCCTGGTTACAAAGCTTAAAGGACAGGATGATACTCTTGCTAGGGGTGATCCAACTGGTGACTTGAAGTTGAAACTGATACCCGTTAACCATTCTGAAAATCCTAGGGCCCTTCAGAATTATGCTAATTTGATTGTGCCTGTGCTCTATAAATAGAACAACAAAGCCTGTATGATAGCACATCTGTTTACAATATTGTTGACTGTTTTAAGTCCACCATTGAGACCTACAGCTCAGGAAAAAAGAGATTCCTTTCAAAATATTTCTGCTCATGGACAATGACCCTAGTCACCAAAGAGCTCTGATGGAGATGGGCAATAAGATTAAAGTTGTCTTCAAGCCTGCTAACACAATATCTGTTCAGTAGCCCACAGACCAAGGCATCATTTTTAATTTTAAGACTTACAATTTAAGAAATATATTTCATAAGACTGTGAGGAGAAGGGGGCAACAAAGGATGAGACTGTTGGATGCCATCATCAACTCAGTGGATATGAGTTTGAGCAAACAGTGAGATAGTGAAGGACAGGGAAGCCTGGCGTGCCACAGCCCATTGGGTCACAAAGAGTTGGACATGACTGAGTGACTGAACAACAACATAGCTGCCGTAGATAATGATTCCTCTGATGGATCTGGGCAAATTCAAGTGAAAACCTTCTGGAAAGGAGTTACCATTCTAGAAGACCTTAAGAACATGCATAATTCAAGGGAATGGGTCAAAATAGAAACATTCCCAGAAGTTGGGAAGAAGTTGATTCCAACCCTCATGGATGACTTTGAGGGGTTCAAGACTTCAATGGAGAAAGTCACTGCAGATGTAGCAGAAATAGCAAGAGAACTAGAATTAGAAGTGAAGCCTGAAGCCTTGACTGAATTGCTACAATCTCAAGATAATACTTTAACAGATGAGGAGGTTCCTCTTATGGATGAGCAAGGAAAGTGGTTTCTTGAGATTAAATCTACTTTTAGTGAAGACACTGTAAAGACTGTTGAAATGGCAACAAAGGATTTAGAATATTACAGAATCTTAGTTGATAAAAGAGCAATATGGTTTAAGAGGAATGACTCCAATTTTGAAAGAAGTTCTACTCTGGGTAAAATATTATCAGACAGCATTGCACACTATAGAGAAATCATTCATAAAAGCAAGAGTCAACTGGCACAGCAAACCTCATTATTGCCTTATTTTAACATATTACTACAGATACTTTAGGCTTCAGCAACCACTATCCTGATTAGCAAGCAGGCATCAGCATCGAGGCAAGACTCTCCACCAGCAATGAGATTACCACTTGCTGAAGGCTCAGCTTCATTTTTTAACAATAAGGTATTTTTAAACAGGTATGTACATTTTTATCAAAGAGGACACAAATAGATGGAGAAAAATACCATGTTCATGGATTTGAAGAATCAATATTGTCAAAATGACTATACTACCCAAAGCAATCTATAGATTCAATGCAATCCCTATCAAGCTACCAACAGTATTCTTCACAGAACTAGAACAAATAATTTCACAGTTTGTATGGAAATACAAAAAACCTCGAATAGCCAAAGCAATCTTGAGAAAGAAGAATGGAACTGGAGGAATCAACCTGCCTGACTTCAGGCTCTACTACAAAGCCACAGTCATCAAGACAGTATGGTACTGGCACAAAGACAGAAATATAGATCAATGGAACAGAATAGAAAGCCCAGAGATAAATCCACGAACCTATGGACACCTTATCTTTGACAAAGGAGGCAAGGATATACAATGGAAAAAAGACAACCTCTTTAACAAGTGGTGCTGGGAAAACTGGTCAACCACTTGTAAAAGAATGAAACTAGAACACTTTCTAACACCATACACAAAAATAAACTCAAAATGGATTAAAGATCTAAATGTAAGACCAGAAACTATAAAACTCCTAGAGGAGAACATAGGCAAAACATTCTCCGACATAAATCACAGCAAGATCCTCTATGACCCACCTCCCAGAATATTGGAAATAAAAGCAAAACTAAACAAATGGGACCTAATGAAACTTAAAAGCTTTTGCACTACAAAGGATACTATAAGTAAGGTGAAAAGACCGCCCTCAGATTGGGAGAAAATAATAGCAAATGAAGAAACAGACAAAGGATTAATCTCAAAAATATACAAGCAACTCCTGCAGCTCAATTCCAGAAAAATAAATGACCCAATCAAAAAATGGGCCAAAGAACTAAACAGACATTTCTCCAAAGAAGACATACAGATGGCTAACAAACACAAGAAAAGATGCTCAACATCACTCATTATCAGAGAAATGCAAATCAAAACCACAATGAGGTACCATTACATGCCAGTCAGGATGGCTGCTATCCAAAAGTCTACACACAATAAATGCTGGAGAGGGTGTGGAGAAAAGGGAACCCTCTTACACTGCTGGTGGGAATGCAAACTAGTACAGCCTCTATGGAGAACAGTGTGGAGACTTCTTAAAAAACTGGAAATAGAACTGCCATATGACCCAGCAATCCCACTCCTGGGCATACACACCGAGGAAACCAGATCTGAAAGAGACACGTGCACCCCAATGTTCATCGCAGCACTGTTTATAATAGCCAGGACATGGAAGCAACCTAGATGCCCACCAGCAGACGAATGGATAAGAAACTGTGGCACATATACACAATGGAATATTACTCAGCCATTAAAAAGAATTCATTTGAATCAGTCCTAATGAGATGAATGAAACTGGAGCCCATTATACAGAGTGAAGTAAGCCAGAAAGATAAACACCAATACAGTATACTAACGCATATATATGGAATTTAAAAAGATGGTAACCATAACCCTATATGCAAAACAGAAAAAGAGACACAGATGTACAGAACAGACTTTTGGACTATGTGGGAGAAGGCGAGTGTGGGATGTTCTGAGAGAATAGCATTGAAACAAGTATACTATCAAGGGTGAAACTGATCACCAAGCCCAGGCTGGATGCATGAGACAAGTGCTCGGGGCTGGTGCACTGGAAAGACTCAGAGGGATGGGATGGGGAGGGAGGCGGGAGTGTGGATCGGGATGGGGAACACATGTAACTCCATGGCTGATTCATGTCAATGTATGGCAAAAACCACTACAATATTGTAAAGTAATTAGCCTCCAACTAATAAAAATAAATGAAAATAAATAAATAGGTATGTACATTTTTAGACACAATGTGATTGAACACTCAATAGACTAAAATATAGTGTCAGTGTAACTTTTCTATGCACTTGGAAACCAAAAACTTCATGTTACCTGCTTTATTGCAATATTCATTTCATTGTGGTGGTCTGGAAGTGAAACCACAAAGTCTCTGTGATAAGCCTGTGTATCTGCAATACATTTAGATTATTTTGTCATGGTCTCCATTCCAATATGGAATCAATTGACTTGCTAAATGAATTTTTTAACTTGCACACATTAAGGTTCAATTTTTGTGCTACAAAGTTCTAAGTTTTGAAAAATGCATATTGTCTTGTAGCCACCCACTTAATATAATACAAAACAGTTTAATTGCCCTAAAAGTTTCTGTATGCTTCAACTATTCAAATTTCTTCTACCTTGAACTCAGGGCAACTACTAATCTATTTATCACCTCTAAAATCTGCCTTTTTCAAAATATCATATAAATGGAATCATGTCATATACAGCCTTTTCAGGCTGATTTCTTTCATTTAGCAATATTCATTTAAGATTTATCCATGTCTTTGCATGGCTTGAAAGCTCATTCCTTTTTACTGCTGATATTATTCCATTGTATGGCTGCACCACAGTTTATTTATGCATTTACCTACTGAAGGACATCTTGGCTGCTTCCAGTGTTTCATGTTTGTGAGTTTTGCTACAAACATTCATATGCAAGTTTCATATGGCCCTAAGTTTTCATATCAGTTGAGTAAATACCTAGGAATGTGACTGATAAATCACATGGTAAGCCTATGTTTACCTTTGTGAGAAACTGTCAAACTGTTTTCCAACATCACTTGACCATTTTCCATTTCTGTCAGCAATGAATGAGAGTTCCTTTTGCTTCACATCCTCACAAGGCATTTAGATAGTCAGGTTTTTTGTATGTTAGCCATTCTCATAGGGGTACAGCTGGAACATATTGCTATTTTAATTTGCATTTCCCTAATGATAGACAATGTTGAACATCTTTTCATATGGTTATTTGCCATCTGTATATCTACTTTGATGAGGAATCTGTTAAGGTCTTTGCCCTATTTTTAAAAACAAGTGGTTGTTTCCGTATTGTTTCATTATTTTGCAATGTATATAAATGCCAAATTGTCATGTTTTACATCCGAAACTAATATAATGCTATGTGTCAATAATACCTCAATTTAAAAATAAACACAATGCTATATTTAAAATAGATAAGCAACAAGGACCTAATATATAGCATAGGGAACTCTGCTCATTATTCTGTAACAGTCTAAATGGGAAAAGAATTTGAAAAAGAATAGATACAAGTATATGTATAATTGAATCACTTTGCTGTACACCTGAAACTAATACAATATTATTAGTCAACTGTACTCCAATATAAGGTAAAATTAAACACACATAAACCAAAAGAGTTCTTTGTATATTTTTGATGTAAGGTTTTCCCTGGTGGCTCAGTTGGTAAAGAGTCTGCCTGCAATGTGGGAGACCCAGGTTCAATCCCTGGGTCGGGAAGATCCCCTGAGAAGGAAATAGCAATCCACTCCAGTATTTTTGCCTGGAGAATCCCATGGACAGAAGAGCCTGGTGGGCTACAGTCCATGGGGTCACAGAGAATCAGACAGGACTGAATGACTAACTCTTTACTAGATGATATGTGATTCACAAATGTTTCCTCCTGGTTTATGGCTTGTCTTTTCCAACTCTTATTTTATTTTGCAGAGCAGATTTCTTTTTTTATTTTAGTGAAGTCCAATAGATTCAGTTTTTTTCTTTTGTGGATGATACAGTTAGTATTGTTATTAAAATCTTATCACCAAACTCAAGATCACATAGGTTTTCTCATGTTATCTTCTAGAAACTTTATAATTTTACATCTTATATTTAAGTATATGATACATTTGAAGTTAATGTTTGTGAAAAGTGTAAGGTCTGTGTTTAGGTTCTTATTTTTTTTTTTTTTTGCTTTATTGTTGTCAAACTGTTCCAGCAGTATTTTAGAAAAATCTACTCTTTCTCCATTAAATAACCTTTGTGTCTTTGTCAAATACCGGTTGGCTGTATTTGTTCAAGTCTATTGCTGGACTCTCATTTCTATTATATTGATCTAAGTGGTTTTTTTTTTTTTCCACCAATACAACACTGTCTTGGTTACTTTATCTTTTAAAAAGTTTTCAAATCAGGTTGTGTTAACATTCCAACTTTGATCCTCTTCAGTATTTTTCAGGTTATTCTTTTTCTTTCTATATAACTTTGAGTGTCAGTTTTTCAATACCTAAGAACTAGCTTGCAGGGATTTTCTTTGGGATTATATTAAATCTACACAGTTGGGAAGAATTGACATTAACAATAGCGAGTTTTCCAATTCATGAACAGGGACTTATTTAAATTTGCTTTGATTTCTTTCACCAGTGTTTTATAGTTTTCTATAAATAGATTCTGCTTTGTTTTTTATACCCAAGTATTTCATTATTTTTATTCCATTGTAAATGTTACTATTTTATTAAAATTCTAATTCCAAATCTTAATTGCCAGTATATAAATAAATGATTGGCTATTAAAGAAATGAAAACCAAAACTACAATGAAGTACCACCTCACACTGGTCAGAATGGCCATCATTGAAAAGTCCACAAATCATAAATGCTGCAGATGGTGTGGAGAAAAGGGAACCCTCCTACACTGTTGGTGGCAATGTAAATTGGTGCAGCCACTGTGGAAAACAGTATGGAGGTACCTTTAAAAAAGTAAAAATAGAGCTATCATGTGATCTTGCAATCCCACTTCTGGCCATATACTCAGAGAGAAATAAATTAGTGTTTTTGTTTTTTTTCAATATATACCCAGGAATGTTTAATGTTTGATCTTTCTACAGGTCCCAGAGGCTTCAAGTTTCTTTAACCTTCTGTTTCCTACCTTGACTTTGTGCTTCCTTAAGATTTCCAGTCAGAAAGAATCTGTTTCTTGTAGCACTTTCAGGTAAAACCCCCTTTTATGATACTGATGCTCTGTTGGTATGACTATGAAGTATGGAGCTGGGGAGATTTCTGTAATCTTATGATTAAATAATCATCTATTAGTGGCCCTGTATCTCAGAACTATGACATTCAAAAATATTTCTCTATTTGTATTGCTTTTTGCCTTAGCACTTTACGGATGGCCTAGAACCAGCATTTCCAATCCTTGAACCCTGTAGACTATGTTTTAACACCTTAGGTAAGACACGAAGGCTAGATGGAGCTGAAATCAAAGAAATTCCCTTCCTCTGACTGGGAAAAAGCCCTAATATAGTTTTCAATCCTGTATAGTAGGATTTTGTTATGGAGAAGTATCTTGGTATGTTTCACAATTATCATTCTTCCCTCACTTTTCCAGAGCCACAAAGGGATCTTTCCTAGATATTCCATGATGAGAACCCAGTGGAATTTCTTAAGGTAAAGACCATGAAAATATGAAGGATTCTCCTAAGACTGGAGCCCTTAGGGATTTGTTATTCTCTTGAAAGTTAACACACAATTTCTAGCAAAAGTCATCAAAATGATCACTTTACTAGTCCTACTAAATTTTTTATGTTTGCCATATAATTCAGTCTGTTTTTTTCTTTTACTTTTTATTTTATATTGGAATATGGCTGATTAAAACATTGTGATAGTTTCAAGTAGACAGCAAATGGACTCAGTCATGGATATACATGTATGCATTCTTCCCCAAACTCCCTTTCCATCCCAGCTGCCAAATAATCCAACTAATTTATGGTTCAGGGACTTATGCTCCAAATAAAACAGCCTTGAATGTGACTCTCCTGATACATTTGTCTCTCTAGATTTGGGAGTGTTTGCTCTGCAACCTCAGTTCAACAATTAGTCTGAGGAAAGACATAGATTTTCAGTTTGTATAACTTTTTCTTATAGTTAATTTTGGAATGTTGGTTTTTAAACTGTAAATATTAGAGCTGAAACTGGAAGTCAAAATTGACTTTAAAACAAAAGTCCTAAGCAGAGATACAGCAGATAAATAATAAGGTGATAGGAAGATATGAAAATGACTTGGGAAAACTAAAGTTAAAAATGATACAGAAGAGTTAAAACTTGACAGAATATCACATTGAAGCAGAAAAAAAGAAGGAAACATGCAACTAAAAAGACATCTGAGGATATAGAGGAGAGATTGATTAAAGTAAGCAAAGTCAAATGAAAAATGATAAATGGTATCCAATATGAAAAAAGTGAGTGCTCCTGAAGAAGAGAATCAAAGTAAAAGAAGAGAAAAACGCAAAGATTTAATTCAGGAAACCATACAGAATATAAGATTTAGCCTTAAGACAAAGTTTTCTTTCATTTGGTCACAGTGTAAATTGGTACAAAAAGCAACACTGATAGTTTAACTAAACTAGATTTCAGAGATAAAGAACACTGCTCTTTAGTCGCTAAGTTGTGTCTGACTCTCTGCGACCCCATGCACTGTAGCCCACCAGGCTCCTCTGTCCATGAGATTTCTCAGGCAAGAATACTAGAGTGAGTCGTCATTTCCTCCTACAGGGGATCTTCCTGACCCAGGAATCAACCCTGCATCTCCTGCATTGAAGGCAGATTCTTTACCACTGAGCCACCAGAGAAGCCCAAACACTGTACAATGTAGCAAAACTCATCTTTAGGCTTATAAAGGGGTAATATCAGTCCAGTCTCAGAAGTCTTCATCACAACAGTCACTGTCAGAATATAGTGGATCAATGCTTAAAAGCATAAATGACCTAAGCATTTTATACTGAGCCACAGTGCCATTTAAGTATAAAAGAAGAGACAAAAATTTCAAATATACAAGAACTCAGCACATATAGTTCTAATGAGTCCTTACTGCACAATGGAGAAACTGCTGCATAAAATCTGTTAATGAATACTTTAAAGACAGTAGGAGTATGAAAATTATTGTTACAAAGAAGAATCTAAATGCTTTTAAATGTAACTACAGAGAAATAATACAACAAAAATCACACAATAATGATGAAAAGCTAACAGGCAGTATAAGAAAATTTTCTAAATTTCTTAGCCATGGATCTAAAGATAACTTTAAGGTTGCCAAGTCAAGTAACTGAGTGATAATAAATAAATATAAATTTATAATAGTGAGCACCAATCATTCTAAAAATAGTGGCATAATTCACTAAAACTGGATAGTGAGGGAGGGAGATGGAGAGATGGATCAAAGTACATGTGAAGTAATTTCATAACTTCTCATAGTGGGATAACAATAGATAAAATTTCCCACTGCCTTCAGATGGTAAAGAATCTGCCTGCAATGCAGGAAATCCAGGTTGGATACCTGGGCCAGGAAGATCCCCTAGACAAAGGAATGACAACCCACTCCAATGTTCTTGCCTGGAGAATTTTGTGGACAGAGAAGCCTGGTTACAGCCCATGGGGTCTCAAAGAGTCGGACACGACTGAACAACCAACAATCCCCCTGGTAGACAGTAGCTCCACTATAAATTTCTCAGCAAGAAACTGGCCTCATCAGTGTTGGAAACTGGCCTCATCAGTGTTGAATATGTTATCTCCAAACACCATTATTTTATTCCATGAAGGTACTGTTTGGGACTTTTAGTTGGGTGTTTCCATTTTTCATAGGGATTATAGATGCTTGCAGCAAAGTATAGCACAACTAACACCACTATGAGGGAGAAATGATTCATTTATTTTCCTTATTTTGAGGCATCACTGCCACTCTACACTAAAAACACCATCTTCCCATCTGGGTCTGGAAATCTAAACCCTGATATCAAGTTCCCTTTTCTTCTTCCCACTCCATACAAGTGTGCCTTTTGACTCCTGGCATGTGGGTTAAAGTTTTATGGAGGGAAATTTGTCTCTACTGCTCTATACTTATCTATTCTTTATCCAAAATGTACTTCCTATGGACATGCCAATCTAGCCCCTAATCCTGCAAGGCCTTATATCTCTTCCCTTCCATGTACCTGACTCTTCCGTTCACACTGTTCCTTCTGTCATCAGACAGCTTAGAGATACAGACATATCTACTGGGAGGAAGGGTTCTCTCACCTTACTGACTTTAATTGTCACCAGCTGTGGTCCATTTTGCCGTTATCTTGGAATGGTGCAGTTCTATGACTGCCCTTGAAGCCAGTCGAGATGCATTTGATGTGGGCTACTATTCACTCTGTGTAATGACCAAAATGTGCTGCCCTTTTTTCTCCATTTGGCTTTCTTAAAGTAACTGCAATTCTGTGAGTAGATGTATTACTAGAACTCAGGTAAAGAAGTCTGTTTGTTCTCCTCCATGTCTTCTGAAATTGAAAGGACAAAAGGTTGAGCTCAGAACAGTACTGGGCAGCAAAAGCAGAATGAAGGAGAAATGGGAAGGGGCTCTTAATGAGAATGGGTGCAGATTGAACATAAGGCTCATGCCGGCAAGGACACGTAAGCCTCTTTGAGGGGAGATTGTCAGTAAAGAAGAGAAGCTTGGGCAGGATCATCTGACCTTGCTATTACCTCTGGACTTGAGTTTAAAAAAGATCTTCTTCCCTCTGGTGCTTATGGTTCATTGTCTCCTAAGTACACCCAGCTCCTTTATTTCTTGGTCATCTTAGCCTTGTTCAAACTTCCTGGCTTCTACCTTAAGGGTCCTACCCTTTTTGTAGAAATCCCTCCCCAGGACACTGAGGACCACACCCTTTCAGCGTTGTTTGGTCATCAAGGCACTGCCTTCAGTCAATGGTAGCTAGAAAAGTCTTATACCTCACAAATCACTATTCAGACACCTCCCTGGAGGGTGGGAATGCCAGGGGGCAATGTTCTGTGGTTTGAAATTGGGGATATTTCCTTAACACCTCTAAAGAGCCTTCCCAAATGACCTTCTACTTCTCATCTTTCCATGTTCAATTCTTGTGGTACATATGGCAGAGAGATGGTATTTCCTCTAAGCCATCCCTCATGGCCACCTCCTATATCCTTAATTCATTCTGTCTCCTGTTTGTCACCACCAACTGCTAGTTTGGATGCCTTACCTGCCATCTCTTCAACTTAACGCAGCTGTATTTCAGCCTGAGTGGAGGTATAAATCATCTCTCTTTTCTCCAACAACTTCCCCTTATATATTTTGAAGAGCACTCACTTATTGGTTACTATCAGACAACTTTTCCATCCTACCTGCTTTCCCCCATAACCTCATAAATCATATTAGTTTTCTGTTTTCCAGTCTGAACTCACTTCCTGAGGCTATCAAGGATTCAATAGAAAATCCTGCTGTACTGGTTATCTTGGTGTCATTTCAAATCTGAGGGTTCATTTTAATTTCACTAAGGTATAGCACTCAGACTTGGTTTTTACCAGTATAGGAATAAGGGCAAATATTTATCTGCTGGAAGTTGTCCTGGGTGTTTGTATGCAAGAAACTACAACTTAGGATTGATAAATGCTCTCAGGGCTTAGTTTAACTAGAGATGTGTCTTACATGAAATATATTTGCCAAGATATTTTGGCACTCAACAGACACTTTTATAAACTTAGTTTACCACTGGTGCTGCTAAGCTTCCTATCTCCTTTCCTTTCCTGAGGGATTCTGGAGAAAGGGAGATGATGTTACAGGAGGGACACTGGTGAAATTAATTTTCCTGAACAGTGGTAACAAACATGCAGCTTCTGGGAAGAGACAAATCCTCCAAGAGCAAGTTCTCTCCATTTAGCTCCCTAGGTAGAGGGTCTCTCATTCAGGTTGTAGTCACTGGAGGAAAAACATAACAAGGTTAGTGGAGTTTATAATCCTAAACTGACCAATAGGTTAATCTAGCCTGTGGTCCTTACAACCGTTTGGCCTAGCAAGTGACTTCTAGATTTTCCATTGAGCATCTACTTCCTGAGGGCCTCCAAATATGTTCATGGCCTAATTCTTGGAATCTGTGAATATGTTAGGTTACATGGTAATGGGGAATTAAGACTACAAATGACATTAGGGCTGCTAATCAGCTGACTTTAAAATAAGGGGATTTCTTGAATTATCACAATGGGTCCAAAAAAGTGGCAGAGGGCTCCAGAAGAAAGGAGTCAGGGAGATGTGACAATGGCAGTGATGCAATGAGACAGGTTATGTTTCCTAGCTTTGAAAATGAAAGGAATGACTATGTCCTTTAGAAGCTATGAAAGGGCAAGAAAATGGCTTATCACTATAGTCTTCAGAAAGGAATACAGCTCTGTTGGCACCTTGCCTTTATCCCAGTGAGACCCTGTTGGACTTCTATTCCAAAACACTGTAAGCTAACAAATTCATGTTTTTTTAAGCTTCTAAACTTATGGTAACTATTAAAGCATCAGTAGAAAAGTAATATACAGCACAAAGTATTAATACATCAATTCATAAACAATTTATTGAGACCTTGCTTTGAGTGAGTTGTTAGAGACCTGGGATTACATGCTATTGGGAAAAATAGCATATGATCCCTGATGCCACAGAGTTTCTAGCCCAACACAGGAACTAAGTCTTGAGGGCATATCTCAGGATCACAAGTCAGTGTTAGGGATCCTGTCCTCCAGACTTCTGCTCCTGTTACTGTTTCCTGGACCTATTTTCAGGCCTTCTTCCCATTTACTCCTCAGAATGTTCTCAGAGCACCCTCCTTTCTACTGAGAGCTACATATCCTTCTGCCAACTGCTCCTCTTCTTACTTTCCTTTAGGCTCTCCTAAGTTGATACAAATCTTCATCAATACAAATCTAAGATACCAATGTCCTGGTTTCTGAGACTTTCTCTAACCTGAGAGTAACCTATTTATTTATAATATCATTTAGTTTTCTCCATATTCTTTTACATGAAAGAATATCAACTCAGTATAAGTGCTAAAAGCATTTTTTTTTTCAATTAGTACATTTGACCACGTATCATCAGCACAGAGACAGAATGTAGGTTCTAAGGAGACCATCATCACATTGGTTTTGGATTCAGAGAAACCAGAGTACAAGATAAGAAACTTGAGCCAAAGCCTGATGATGACTTAAAAATTATAGAGTTTGAGACTTGGTACAATTCTTGATGGAGACAGGAAGGCTGACAGACCTTACAGACTGTGTTTCCAAAAGGTCAGTGGTAGGATTCATAACAAAACAGATTTAACTGGAGTTCCCAGGTGGTGCAGAGGTAAAGAATCCACCTACGATTACACGGGACATAAGAGACGAAAGTTTGATCCCTGGGTCTGGAAGATCCCCTGAAGGAGGAAATAGCAACCCACTCCAGTAGTCTTGCCTGGAAAATTCCATGGACAAAGTAGCCTGGAGGGTTATAGTCCATGGGGTCACAAGAGTTGAGCATGATTGAGTACACATGAACATGGATCATCAGCCAGTTCTGTGTACCTAGGTCATAGATTAGTAACTGAGGAGTGTTCAAATGTATTAAACAATCACTCTGGTAGCTTCTCTGAAATCTGGTGACTCATATCTAATTCCTTCCCTCAGCAAAAGTTCAAAGGTTACAACATATGTCCAAATAATTGTGACAAATGATGTGGGTCACAAAAGAAGAATAAACCAGGAGCCTCTGAAGTCAAGAGGTGAGTGGTTTTCTGCAATACAGCTTCTAGTATTTAATGCCATCCACTCTGCAGAGAACAGTTTTATAAAAATATAAATTTTATTATCTCTTCTAGTAAAGTTTATATACTCACTTTTGAGTATGTATCCCAGAAAAATCCTCAGGTAAAATCCAAGAGCAAATGAACACAGCCGGTCTTCATAGCAATTGTGTGGAAGTGGATAGTTTGAGACTAGGTGTTCATCTCTGCGGACAAATAAATAAAGGTGTTTACTCACTCTAAAATACTAGTCAGTGGTTCAAAACAATAGCTTAAACTTCTGCACATATACACAGCAGCATTGACACAATTTATCACACTGTAAATTTATACAGGTAAACACACTGACTGAAATTTTTACAGTTGAAATGGCATGGTGGCTGGACTTGCTTTACAAATAGCCTAACAAAAATATAGAAATAATCAGGGAACTGGATATAATATGGATAGTAAAATGTTGATAACTGTTGAAGCTGGGTGATGCACACACCACTAGTGAATATTCTTTAAAAAAACATGTCTTCAAGTTATTTGCCCATTTTTTTAATTGTGCTAAAATACATGTAATGTAAAATTCATCACTTAAGCCATTTTAGAGTTAACAAGTCAGTGACAAGTCAGAATAAGTATTAATCTTCACTATATATTTCTAGAATGTTTTCATCACACAACTAGGGAGGCCATACCCACTAAGTAGCATGAATATAAACCAGAAAATTATGGAGACATAGCTTTAAAACACTTAAAGAGGAAAAAGAAATGGCAACCAAGAATTATATAGCCATTGACATCGTATTTGCAAAATAAAGATAAAATAAAAAGTTAAAGTTTTAAAAGTAAAAGAATTCATCAGCAACAGACCTGCATTATCAAGCAGATTAAAATAATTCATTCAGATAGAAGAAACAGACTCCCATGAGAATATGGATTTACTCAATACAGTGGTGAACACTGAAAAACTGTAAATATTTGCATAAATATAAAATAGGGTTTTCTCTTATTTTTAAAATCGCTTTGAAAAATAGTATTTTCAAGCAAAAGTCATAACAAGGTTTATAGGATAATAAACATATGTAAAGGTAAATAGATGCCAACAATGACACAAAGGTCAGTAGGGAGTAAGTAAACATATACTGCTAAAAGGATACTATTCATAAAGTAATATCACATGAAGGCGGAATTTGAGAAGTTTTAGCTGTATACTATCAACCCTGAAGGAATCACTAAATTATTAAACTAAACAATGATAGCTAATAGAACAAAAAAGATAAAGTAGAATAATGAAAAATAATTAACTCCAAAGGATTTAGGGGGGGAAAGGAAAAAGGAAAGAAAATATAGAGGAAATAGAAAAAAATACAAAATGTTAATGTTATTCATGATTGGAGACATAAATACAATTCTCTAAATACCGTGTTGAATACACAGACAGAAAATCAGTAATGATATCAGTTCAGTCTCTCAGTCGTGTCAAACTCTTTATGACCCCATGGACTGCAGCAGGCCAGATTTCTGTGTCCAACACCAACTTCTGGAGCTTACTCAAACTCATGTCCATCGAGTCAGTGATACTATCCAATCATCTCATCCTCTGTTGTCCCCTTGTCCTCTTGCCTTCAATCTTTCCTAGCATCAGGGTCCTTTCTAATGAGTCAGTTCTCATTAGGTGGCCAAAGTACTGGAGCTTCACCATGAGTCCTACCAATGAAAATTCAGGACTGATTTGCTTTAGGACTGACTGATTCAATCCCCTTGCAGTCCAAGGGACTCTCAAGAGTTTTCTCCAAA
Source organism: Cervus canadensis (assembly GCF_019320065.1). Lineage (NCBI taxonomy): Eukaryota > Metazoa > Chordata > Mammalia > Artiodactyla > Cervidae > Cervus > Cervus canadensis. Next base: position 133,654,491 of record NC_057419.1, on the reverse strand, counting down.
ACCACAGTTCAAAAACATCAATTCTTCGGTGCTTAGCTTTCTGTATAGTCCAACTCTCACATCCATACATGGCGACAGGAAAAATAACAGCTTTGACTAGACAGACCTTTGTCAGCAAAGTAATGTCTCTGCTTTTTAATATGCTGTCTAGAATAGTCATAGCTTTGCTTCCAAGGAGCAAGCATCTTTCAATTTCATGCTGCAGTCACCATCTGCAGTAATTTTGGAGCCCAATATAGATATAGAAGACTTGAAAAACTTTATGAATCAAATTGGCCTAACTGACAGTACTAGAACACTCCACCCAGCAATATCAGAATAGTCTTTACAAATACATAGAGAACATTTACCAAGTAGACCATATTCTGGGCCAAGGAAACAAGTACCAATATATTTTAAAAGACAAATCATGTAATTTACTTTGTATTTCTGTATGAGTATTAAATTAGAAATCAATGACAAAGATATATTGTTTTATAAGTTATCTTTCCATTAAGCTTAAAATATTAAATCCACCCTTATTTAGATTATGTGACTGTCTGTATAGAAATTCACAGAATCTAAAAATGCTCCTAGAAGTAATAAAGGTAATAAGAATCTACAGTTTGTGTGGAAACACAAAATACCCCTAATAGCCAAAGTAATCATGGAAAACAAGAATGGAGCTGGAGGAATCAACCTTCCTAACTTAAGACTATACTACAAAGCTATAGTCATCAAGCCAGTATGGTACTGGCACAAAAACAGAAACATAAACCAATGGAACAAGATATAAAGCCCAGAGATAAACCCACACACATCTGGGCACATTATCTTTGACAAAGCAGGCAAGAACCTACAATGGAGAAAAGACAGCCTCTCCAATAGGTGGTTCTAGGGAAAATGGACAGCTACACGTAAAATAACAAAACTAGAACACTTTCTTAGAGAAGGAAATGGCAACCCACTCCAGTATTCTTGCCTGGAAATTCCTGCAGGCAGAGGAGCCTGGCAGGCTGCTGTTCATGGCGTCGCACAGAGTTGGACACAACTGAAGCAATTTAGCATGCATGTATGCATTGGAGAAGGAAATGGCAACCCACTCCAGTGTTCTTGCCTGAAGAATCCCAGGGACAGAGAAGCCTGATAGGCTGCCGTCTATGGGGTCGCACAGAGTTGGACACAACTGCAGCGACTTAGCAGCAGCAGCAGCAGCAGCAGAACACTTTCTAATATCATGCCCCCAAATAAATGGATTAAAGATTTAAATGTAAGGGCTTCTCTGGTGGCCCAGATGGTAAAGAATCTGCCTGCAATGCAGAAAACCCAGGTTTGATCCCTGAGTTGGGAAGACCCTCTGGAGAAGGGAATGGCAACCCACTCCAGTAGTCTTGCCTGGTAAATTCCATGACAGAGGAGCCTGGCAGGCTACAGTCCCAGAGGTTGCAAAGAGTTGGACACGACTGAGTGACTAATACTTTCACTTTCACTTCTAGAAACTAGAAAACTCTTAGAGGAAAACATAGGCAGTACACTGTTTGACATACATCACAGCAATATCCTCTTTGACCCAACCTAGAATAATGGAAATACAAACAAAAGTAAACAAATGGGACTTTAACTGAAAAGCTTTTGCACATCAAAGGAAACAAACAAAGTTAAAAGACAACTCTCAGAATAGGAGAATTGAAAATTAAACACCTGACAAAGGATTAATCTTCAAAATATACAAACATCTCATGCAGCTTGATGCCAGAAAAAAAACCAGCACAATCAAATAAGACATTTCTCCAAAGAAAACATACAGATGGCCAACAAAAACATGAAAAGATGCTCAAAATTGCTCATGATTAGAGAAAATTATAACAAGGTATCATCTCACAAATGATCATCATTAAGAAATCTACAAACAATATATGCTGGAGAGCATGTGGAGAAAAGGGAACCCTCTTACACTGTTGGTGGGAATGTAAATTGGCACAGTCAATTTAAGGAAAACGGGGCTTCCCAGGTACTGCCAGTGGTGAAGGACTCACCTGACAATGCAGGAAACCTAACAGACGCAGGTTCAATCCCTGGGTCAGGAAGATCCTCTGGAGGAGGAAATGGAAACCCACTCCAGTATTCTTCAATGGAGAATCCCATAGACAGAGGAGCATGGTGGGTTGCAGTCCATAGGGTCACAAAGAGTCAGACATGACTGAAGAGACTTAGGACACACAGAGACTATGGAGGATGGTATGAGATGCCTTAAAAAACTAGGAAAAGAACTACCATATGACAAAACAATCCCACTAATGGACATATATCCTGAGAAAACCATAATTTAAAGAGACACATATACCTCAATGTTTGTTGTAGAACTTTTTACAATAGCTTGGATATGGAAGAAATCTAGATGTCCATCCACAGATGAATGGATACAGAAATTGTGGTACATATGTACAATGGAGTATTACTCAGCTATAAAAAAGAACACATTCAAGTCAGTCCTAATGAGGCGGATGAATCTAAAGTCTATTATGCACCGAAGTGAAGTAAGTCAGAAAGACAAATACTGTATATTAATGAATGCATATGGAATCTAGAAAGATGGTACTGATGAACCTATTTGCAGTGCAGCAACAGAGACACAGACATAGAGAACAGCCTTGTGGACACAGTGGGGGAAGCAGAGGGTGGGGTGAACTGAGAGAATAGCATGGAAACATAGACATTACCATATATAAAATAGATAGCAAATGGGAATTTGCTGTGTGACATAGGGAGCTCAACCCAGTGCCCTGTGACAACCTAGAAGGGTGAGATGGAATAGGAGATGGGAGGGAGATTCAGGAGGGAGGGGACATATGTATACCTGTGGCTCATTCTTGTTTTTGTATGGCAGAGGGCAACACAATATTATAAAGCAATTATCCCCCAATGAAAAAAATGAATAAAAAAGAGTAATAAGAATCTAAAGATGCTCCAAGAAGTAATGATTTACTGCTACATCATAAAAAACAAGGTCAATGTACAAAAAATTAATTTTATTTCTATATACTATCAATGAACACTTGGAAACCAAAATTTCCATAAATACAGTTTATGATAGCCTCAAAAAGTGAAATATCAGGAATAAATCTAAGAAAATATGTGCTAGAACAGTATGCAGATAACTACAAAGGACTGCTGAAAGAAATCAAACAAAACCTAAACAGACAGATATATTATATTCCTATCATATGAAAACTCACATATAAGGGCTCTACAAATACATTTTCTCTAAATTGATAGAATAAATGCAATTCTTATAGGACTACTTTGTAGCTGAAAACACGTTTATAAAATTTACATCAAATGACAAAGTAAGTAGATCAACCAAAAATAATTTTTAAAAGTACAAAGGTAGAGGGCCTCAATTACCCTATTTTAAGATTTCAAGCTACAGTACTCAAGACAGCTTGGTATAGACAAAATAGCTGAAATACAGATTAATGAAACAGAAGAGACAGTCCAGAATGACAGAAAACACATATGTTTAATGAATATTTGACAAATGTATAAAGGCAATTAAATGAAGAAAAGATAGTAGCTTTAAAAAATGATGCTGAAACAACCCTACAGCAAATCACTAAACAGCTCTATGTCACTGTTGATTGTTCTTAGGCATCATACAAAAAGCATGACCCATAAAAGAATCGATAGGGGGCTGTCCTAAGATGGCAGAGGAATAGGATGGGGAAAACACTTTCTCCCCCAAAAAGTCATCAAAAGAACATTTGAACGCTGAGCAAATTCCACAAAACAACTTCTGAACATTGGCAGAGGACATTAGGCACCCAGAAACGCAGCCCACTGTCTTTGAAAGGAGGTAGGACATAATATAAAAGATAAAGCAAGAGACAAAAGAGTTAGGGATGGAGACCTCTCCCGGGAAGGGAGTCTTAAAAGAGGAGAAGATTCCAAACACCAGGAAACCCTCTCACCAACGGGTCTGTGGGGAGTTTTGGAATCTCAGAGTGCAACATAACCGAGAAGAAAAATAAATAAACAAAACCCACAGATTACGAGCCTAACAGCAACTCCCAGCAGAGAAGTAGCCCAGATGCTCACATTTGCCACCAACAAGTGGGGGCTGAACAGGGAGGCATAGGCTGCAATGCTTAGGGTAAGGACCAGGCCTGAATGCCCTGAGGGCAACCTGAGGGAGCTAACGTGAGACAGCAACCCAAACTGTGGGATACCCAGAGAGAGAGAGGGAAAGAGAGAGAGAGAGAGAGAGAGAACTATCCCGCAAAAAGAACCAAACTTAAGGCACTGCCGGCCTGCTCACAGAGCAAGGGACTGAGCGAGAGCTAGCAGACTGGTCCATCACCCACTGGAGGCAGGGAGGCAATGAGTCAACAGCCAGATCCAGAAAGGGGCAACCTCAGCCCCAGAGATGGCATCCTCTACCAAACGGGGAGCAGGCTCCCAGTTGCTAACCAAGACTTCCTGGGATTCTGGATGGTTGACATCCACTGGGACGGTCACAGTCAGAGATCAGCTCCCCAGAGGAGACACACAGCACACCTGAGATGGCGCACCCACTACACAACAAGGAAACCGAGTGGCTGGGATCAGGGAGGTGATAAGACGTACAAGCCACCTGGGGAGAGTGTGCCTGCCAAGCACCTAGTCGCCTGAGCTGCTCAGATCTGGGAAGGGCACAAAACACAGGCCCAACCGAGTCTGTGCCTTTGTGGAGTACCCGAGAACCTGAACCTGAGCGGCGTAGACCTGGGAAATGCACACAACCCAGGGCCCAATTTAGACACTTCTCCTGCAGAACAACCTGGAGCCTGAGCAGTGTAGACTGGGAAAGCACACACCCGTGAGTGGGGGCAAACCCAGTGTGGCTAAGACACTGCAAGCACTCCCCACACACACCAGTGACATATTTTTTTGCAGTGTTCCTCCCTCCCAACAGCACAGCTGAACAAGTGAGCCTAAATAAGTGACCACCTTTGCCCCCTTGTGTCAGGGCAGAAATTAGACACTGAAGAAACCTGCAAACAGAAGAAGCCAAAATAAACACAGGGAATCACTTTGGAAGTGACAGGTGCAACAGATTAAAACCCTGTAGTTAGCATGGACTACACTGGAAGGGACCTATAGACCTTGAGAAGAAGTATAAGCTGGAACAAGGAACTATCTGAAACTGAACTGACCCCACACTGCCCTCAACAGCTCCAGAGAAATTCCTAGATATATTTTACTATTATCATTTTTAAAACTTTTTTTAGTTTTATTTTTAAGTTCTCTATTACTCCTTAAATTCTTTTTATAACCTATGATTACCTTACCAAAAAAAGACCCTATGATTAAAGCAAATTTAATATATATTTTTAATAATTTTTGTGATTTTGTTTTGTTTTTTTAATATTGTGTTTTTGAGATTCTAACCCCTACTCTAGATGTTTAATCTATGCTTTTTGGTATTTGTTATCAATTTTGTACCTTTAAGAATCCAATCTTCAGTACCCCTTTTTACTTAGCAGTGTGATTACTGGCTTGATTGCTCTCTCCCCTTTTGACTCTCCTTTTTCTCCCCCGGTCACCTCTATCTCCTCCCTCCCCCTTCTCTTCTCTACTTAACTCTGCGAATCTCTTTGGGTGTTCCAGGCTGTGGAGAACACTTAGGGAACTGACCATTGGCTAGATTGGTCTCTCACCTTTGGCTCCCTCTCCTCTCCCCCGGTCACCTCTATCTCCTTCCTCCCTCTTCTCTTCTCTATGGAACTCCGTGAACCTCTCTGGGTGTTCCAGACTGTGGAGAGCAAACAGGGAATTGATTACTGGCTAGATTGCTCTCTACCCTTTTGATTCCCCCTCTTCTCCTACTGGTCACTCTATCTCCCTCCTCCCTCTTCTCCTCTCCATGTAACTCTGTGAACCTCTCTGGGTGTCTCTCACTGTGGACAATCCTTTCACCATTAACTTAGATGTTTTATCATTGGTGCTGTATGGATGGAGAAGTCTGGAGGCTACTGGAATAATAAGACTGAAAGCCAGAGGCAGGAAGCTTAAGCCCAAAACCTGAGAACACCAGAGAACTCCTAACTCCAGGGAACATTAATTGATAAGAGCTCATCCAAAAGCCTCCATACCTACACTGAAACCATGCACCACCCAACAGCCAACAAGTTCCAGAGCAAGACATAACACACAAATTCTCCAGCAATGCAGGAACATAGCCCTGAGCTATACAGGCTACCCAAAGTCACACCAAACCCACAGACATCTCAAAACTCACTGCTGGACACTTCATTGCACTCCAGAGGGAAGAAATCCAGCTCCACTCACCAGAACACTGACACAAGCTTCCCTAACCAGGAAAACTTGACAAGCCACTCATCCAACCCCACCCACAGTGAGGAACCTCCACAATAAAGAGAAACCACAAGCTTCCAGAACACAGAATGCCACCCCAAACACAGCAATCTAAACAAGATGGAAAGGCAGAGAAATACTCAGCAGGTAAAGGAACATGATAAATGCCCACCAAACCAAATAAAAGAGGAGGAGATAGGGAGTCTACCTGAAAAAGAATTAAGAATAATGACAGTAAAAATGATCCAAAATCTTGAAAACAAAATGGAGTTTCGGTTAAATGGCCTGGAGACAAGGATGGGGAAGATGCAAGAAATGTTTAACAAGGACCTAGAAGAAATAAAAAAGAGTCAATCAATAATGACTAATGCTATAAATGAGATCAAAAACACTCTGGAGGGAAGGAACAGTAGAATAACGGAGTCAGAAGATAGGATAAGTGAGGTAGAAGATAGAATGGTAGAAATATATGAAGCAGAGAGGAAAAAAGAAAAAAGAATTAAAAGAAATGAGGGACAAGGTGAAATGCCCCAACATCTGAATCATAGGAGTCCCAGAAGAAGAAGACAAAAAGAAAGGCCATGAGAAAATATTTGGGGAGATAACAGTTGAAAGCTTCCCTAAAATGGGGAAGGAAATAGTCACCCAAGTCCAAGAAAGCCAGAGAATCCCAAATAGGAAAAACCCAAAGCAAAACACCCCAACACACATATTAATCAAATTAACAAAGATCAAACACAAAGAACAAATATTAAAAGAAGCAAGGGAAAAACAACAAATAACACACAAGGGGATTCCCATAAGGATAGCAGCTGATGTTTCAATAGAAACTCTTCAGGCCACAAGGGAATGGCAGGAAACACTTAAAGTGATGAAAGAGAAAAACTTACAACCCAGATTACTGTACCCAGCAAGGATCTCATTCAAATATGAAGGAGAAATCAAAAGCTTTACAGACAAGCAAAAGTTGAGAGAATTCAGCACCATCAAACCAGCTCTTCAACAAATGCTAAAGGATCTTCTCTAGATAGGAAACACAGAAAGGGTGTTTAAACTTGAACCCAAAACAACAAAGTAAATGGCAATGGGACCATGCTTATCAATGACTACCTTTAATGTAAATGGGTTGAATGGCCCAAACAAAAGACAAAGACTGGCTGAATGGATACAAAAACAAGACCCCTATATGTGCTGTCTACAAGAGACCCACCTCAAAACAAGGGACACATATAGACTGAAAGTGAAGGGCTAGAAAATGATATTTCACACAAATGGAGACCAAAAGAGAGCAGGAGTAGCAATACTCATATCAGGTAAAATACACTTTAAAATAAAGGCTGTGAAAAGAAACAAAGAAAGACACTACATAATGATCAAAGGATCAATCCAAGAAGAAGATATAACAATTATAAATATATATGAACCCAACATAGGAGCACGGCAATATGTAAGGTAAATGCTAACAAGTATGAAAGGGGAAATTAACAAAAACACAATAATAATGGGAGACTTTAATACCCCACTCACACCTATGGATAGATCAACTAAACAGAAAATTAACAAGGAAACACAATCTTTAAATGATACAATGGGGGTAGAGGAGCCAAGATGGCGGAGGAGTAGGACGGGGAGATCACTTTCTCTCCTACAAATTCATCAAAAGAATAACTGAACACAGAGCAAACTTCGCGAAACAACTTCTGATCGCTAGCTGAGGTCATCAGGCGCCCAGAAAAGCAGCCCATTGTCTTCGAAAGGAGGTAGGACAAAATATAAAAGATAAAAAGTGAGACAAAAGAGCTAAGGACGGAGATCCGTCCCGGGAACTCTTAGGCGGCATTGCTTGGGGTAGGGTCCGGGCCTGAGAGCCCTGAGGACAATCGGAGGGAGCTTCTGTGAGTTGCCAACTTGAACTGTGGGAGACCAAAAGAGAGAGAGTAAATTACCCGGCCCGAACACACTGCCGGCCGTTCGCAGAACAAAGAGACCGAGAGGGTCCAGAGAGGAGCTCGCAGGCTGCGGACCGGCCCAGCCCCGCCGGAGGCAGGGGGGAGGGGAAGGTAGCGGCGAGACACAGGCCGCAGGCACCCGACCGGCGCGGGCGGGGACTGGGGCTGGGGACGCGGAGGGCAGAAGGCGCGCGCACCCGACTGGCGCCAGCGGAAACTGAAACTGGGTCCGTGGAAGGGAGGGGGCGCGCCACACCTGGGGAGAGTGCGCCCACCAAGCCCCTGGCTGCCTGGACCGCTCTGGCGGGAAGGGCACAGAGAGCAGGCGCAGCTTTTCGTTCCGCGCTTTTGTGGAACACCCGAGGGCTGGAGCCTCGCGCAGCGCGGGGCGCGCTCCATATAGAGCAGCCGGGAGCCTGAGCAGCGCAGACGGAGAAAGCAGCGTCAGCCCCTCCCGGCAGCACCAGCCCGACCCCGCAGCCCAAGCCCGTCCCCATAGCGCCAGCCACTTCCGGCAGCGCCGGCCCCTCCCGGCAGCGTGACGGAACTAGCTACCTGAGTGGGAGTCCACCTCCGCCCGGCTGTGTCAGGGCGGAAATGAGGCTCTGAAGAGACCGGCAAACAGAAGCCAAATAAACAAAGGGAAACGCTTCAGAAGTGACTGGTGCAACAGATTAAAATCCCTCTAGGAAACATTGACTACACCGGAAGAGGCCTGTAGATATCGAGAAGCGTAAGCTGGAACAAGGAGCTATCTGAAACTGAGCCGAACCCACACTGACCGCAACAGCTCCAGAGAAACTCCTAGATACAATTTTACATTTCCCCCCCCCCCTTTTTTTTTTTCTTTTTTTTCCTTTTTTTATTTTTTATTTTTTCTCTTTTATTTTCCTTTAAAATCCCCTATTACTCCCCCATTACTCCTTAACTTTCATTTCCATAGACTTCTACGATTTTTTAATTAGGGGGAAAAAAAAAATTTTTTTTTTCTTTCTTTTTTTTTGTTTTTTTTTCTTTTTTTTTTCTTTTTTTTTCTTTCCTTTTTCTCTTCTATTTTCTATTTTTCTTTTTCTCTTATTTCTTTTAAAGTCCTCTAGTACTCCTCTACTACTCCTTAATTTTCATTTTCAATACACTATAACCTTACAAAAAAAAAAAAAGAAGAGAAGCCCTATTTTAAACCGAAGATTATTCTCTCCCAATCTTGACTCTCTGTTTTCTACCTCAGAACACCTCTATTTCCTCCTTTCCCCTTCTCTTCCCAATCCAATTCTGTGAATCTTTGTAGGTGACTGGGCTACGGAGAACACTCTGGGAACAGACAGCTGCGTAGATCTGTCTCTCTCCTCTTGAGTCCCCCTTTTTCTCCTCCTGTTCATCTCTATCTCCCTCCTCCCTCTCTTCTTCATGTAACTCTGTGAACCTCTCTGGGTGTCCCTAACGGGGGAGAATCTTTTAGCCATTAACCTAGAAGTTTTCTTATCAGGGCTGTATAGTTGGAGAAGTCCCGAGACTACAGGAAGAATAAAACTGAAATCCAGAGGCAGGAGACTTAAGCCCAAAACCTGAGAACACCAGAAAACTCCTGACTACATGGAACTTTAAGTAATAAGTGACTGTCCAAAAGCCTTCATACCTACACTGAAACCAACCACCACCCAAGAGCCAATAAGTTTTAGAGCAAGACATACCACGCAAATTCTCCAGCAACGCAGGAACATAGCCCTGAACATCAACATACAGGCTGCCCAAGGTCACACCTAACACGTAGACCCATCTCAAAACTCATTACTGGGCACTCCATTGCTCTCCAAAGAGAAGAAATCAAGTTCCACGCACCAGAATGCTGACGCACGCTTCCCTAACCAGGAAATCTTGACAAGCCAATCGTCTAACCCCACCCACTGGGTAAATCCTCCACAACAAAAAGGAACCACAGACCTCCAGAATACAGAAAGCCCACTCCAGATACAGCAATCTAAACAAGATGAAAAGGCAAAGAAATACCCAACAGGTAAAGGAACATGAAAAATGCCCACCAAGTCAAACAAAAGAGGAGGAGATAGGGAATCTACCTGAAAAAGAATCTAGAATAATGATAATAAAAATGATCCAAAATCTTGAAAACAAAATGGAGTTACAGATAAATAGCCTGGAGACAAAGATTGAAAAGATGCAAGAAATGTTTAATAAAGACCTAGAAGAAATAAAAAAAGAGTCAATTAAAAATGAATAATGCAATGAATGAGATCAAAAACACTCTGGAGGGAACCAAGAGTAGAATAACGGAGACAGAAGATAGGATAAGTGAGGTAGAAGATAAAATGGTGGAAATAAATGAAGCAGAGAGAAAAAAAAAAAAAAGGATCAAAAGAAATGAGGACAACCTCAGGGACCTCTGGGACACTGTGAAACGCCCAACATTCGAATCATAGGAGTTCCAGAAGAAGAAGACAAAAAGAAAGGCCATGAGAAAATACTCGAGGAGATAATAGCTGAAAACTTCCCTAAAATGGGGAAGGAAATAGCCACCCAAGTCCAAGAAACCCAGAGAGTCCCAAACAGGATAAACCCAAGGCGAAACACCCCAAGACACATATTAATCAAATTAACAAAGATCAAACACAAAGAACAAATATTAAAAGCAGCAAGGGAAAAACAACAAATAACACACAAAGGGATTCCCATAAGGATAACAGCTGATCTATCAATAGAAACCCTCCAGGCCAGAAGGGAATGGCAGGACGTACTGAAAGTAATGAAAGAGAATAACCTACAACCTAGATTACTGTATCCAGCAAGGATCTCATTCAGATATGAAGGAGAATTCAAAAGCTTTACAGATAAGCAAAAGCTGAGAGAATTCAGCAACACCAAACCAGCTCTTCAACAAATGCTAAAGGATCTTCTCTAGACAGAAAATGCAGAAAGGTTGTATAAACGTGAACCCAAAACACAAAGTAAATGGCAATGGGACCACACCTATCAATAATTACCTTAAATGTAAATGGGTTGAATGCCCCAACCAAAAGACAAAGATTGGCTGAATGGATACAAAAACAAGACCCCTATATATGCTGTCTACAAGAGACCCACCTCAAAACAAGAGACACATACAGACTAAAAGTGAAGGGCTGGAAAAAAATATTTCATGCAAACGGAGACCAAAAGAAAGCAGGAGTCGCAATACTCATATCAGATAAAATAGACTTTCAAATAAAGGATGTGAAAAGAGACAAAGAAGGACACTACATAATGATCAAAGGATCAATCCAAGAAGAAGATATAACAATTATAAATATATATGCACCCAACATAGGAGCACCGCAATATGTACGGCAAACACTAACGAGTATGAAAGAGGAAATTAATAGTAACACAATAATAGTGGGAGACTTTAATACCCCACTCACAACTATGGATAGATCAACTAAACAGAAAATTAACAAGGAAACACAAACCTTAAATGACACAATGGACCAGCTAGACCTAATTGATATCTATAGGACATTTCACCCCAAAACAATCAACTTCACCTTTTTCTCAAGTGCACACGGAACCTTCTCCAGAATAGATCACATCCTGGGCCATAAATCTGGTCTTGGAAAATTCAAAAAAATTGAAATCATTCCAGTCATCTTTTCTGACCACAGTGCAGTAAGATTAGATCTCAATTACAGGAAAAAAATTGTTAAAAATTCAAACATATGGAGGCTAAATAACACGCTTCTGAATAACCAACAAATCATAGAAGAAATCAAAAAAGAAATCAAAATATGTATAGAAATGAATGAAAATGAAAACACAACAACCCAAAACCTATGGGACACTGTAAAAGCAGTGCTAAGGGGAAGGTTCATAGCATTACAGGCTTACATCAAGAAACAAGAAAAAAACCAAATAAATAACCTAACTCTACACCTAAAGCAATTAGAGAAGGAAGAAATGAAGAACCCCAGAGTTAGCAGAAGGAAGAAATCTTAAAAATCAGGGCAGAAATAAATGCAAAAGAAACTAAAGAGACCATAGCAAAAATCAACAAAGCTAGAAGCTGGTTTTTTGAAAAATAAACAAATTGACAAACCATTAGCAAGACTCATTAAGAAACAAAGAGAGAAGAACCAAATTAACAAAATTAGAAATGAAAATGGAGAGATCACAACAGACAACACTGAAATACAAAGGATCATAAGAGACTACTACCAGCAGCTCTATGCCAATAAAATGGACAACTTGGATGAAATGGACAAATTCTTAGAAAAGTATAACCTTCCAAAACTGAACCAGGAAGAAATAGAAGATCTTAACAGACCCATCACAAGCAAGGAAATCGAAACTGTAATCAGAAATCTTCCAGCAAACAAAAGCCCAGGACCAGATGGCTTCACAGCTGAATTCTACCAAAAATTTAGAGAAGAGCTAACACCTACCTTACTCAAACTCTTCCAGAAAATTGCAGAAGAAGGTAAACTTCCAAACTCATTCTATGAGGCCACCATCACCCTAATTCCAAAACCTGACAAAGAGGCCACAAAAAAAGAAAACTACAGGCCAATATCACTGATGAACATAGATGCAAAAATCCTTAACAAAATTCTAGCAAACAGAATCCAACAACATATTAAAAAAATCATACACCATGACCAAGTGGGCTTTATCCCAGGAATGCAAGGATTCTTTAATATCCGCAAATCAATCAATGTAATACACCACATTAACAAATTGAAAGATAAAAACCATATGATTATCTCAATAGATGCAGAGAAAGCCTTTGACAAAATTCAACACTCATTTATGATTAAAACTCTCCAAAAAGCAGGAATAGAAGGAACATACCTCAACATAATAAAAGCTATATATGACAAACCCACAGCAAGCATCACCCTCAATGGTGAAAAATTGAAGGCATTTCCCCTGAAATCAGAAACAAGACAAGGGTGCCCACTCTCACCACTACTATTCAACATAGTGTTGGAAGTTCTGGCCACAGCAATCAGAGCAGAAAAAGAAGTAAAAGGAATCCAGATAGGAAAAGAAGAAGTAAAACTCTCACTGTTTGCAGATGACATGATCCTCTATATAGAAAACCCTAAAGACTCTACCAGAAAATTACTAGAGCTAATCAATGAATATAGTAAAGTTGCAGGATATAAAATTAACACACAGAAATCCCTTGCATTCCTATATACTAACAATGAAAAAACAGAAAGAGAAATTAAGGAAACAATACCATTCACCATTGCAACAAAAAGAATAAAATACTTAGGAGTATATCTACCTAAAGAAACAAAGGACCTATACATAGAAAACTATAAAACACTGATGAAAGAAATCAAAGAGGACACAAACAGATGGAGAAACATACCGTGTTCATGGATTGGAAGAATCAATATTGTCAAAATGGCTATTCTACCCAAAGCAATCTATAGATTCAATGCAATCCCTATCAAGCTACCAACGGTATTTTTCACAGAACTAGACCAAAGAATTTCACAATTTGTATGGAAATACAAAAACCTCGAATAGCCAAAGTAATCTTGAGAAAGAAGAATGGAACTGGAGGAATCAACCTGCCTGACTTCAGACTCTACTACAAAGCCACAGTCATCAAGACAGTATGGTACTGGCACAAAGACAGAAATATAGATCAATGGAACAGAATAGAAAGCCCAGAGATAAATCCACGAACCTATGGACACCTTATCTTTGACAAAGGAGGCAAGGATATACAAAGAAAAAAGACAACCTCTTTAACAAGTGGTGCTGGGAAAACTGGTCAACCACTTGTAAAAGAATGAAACTAGAACACTTTCTAACACCATACACAAAAATAAACTCAAAATGGATTAAAGATCTAAATGTAAGACCAGAAACTATAAAACTCCTAGAGGAGAACATAGGCAAAACACTCTCCGACATAAATCACAGCAAGATCCTCTATGACCCACCTCCCAGAATATTGGAAATAAAAGCAAAAATAAACAAATGGGACCTAATGAAACTTAAAAGCTTTTGCACTACAAAGGAAACTATAAGTAAGGTGAAAAGACAGCCCTCAGATTGGGAGAAAATAATAGCAAATGAAGCAACAGACAAAGGATTAATCTCAAAAATATACAAGCAACTCCTGAAGCTCAATTCCAGAAAAATAAATGACCCAATAAAAAAATGGGCCAAAGAACTAAACAGACATTTCTCCAAAGAAGACATACAGATGGCTAACAAACACATGAAAAGATGCTCAACATCACTCATTATAAGAGAAATGCAATCAAAACCACAATTGAGCGTAACCATTAACACACCAGTCAGGATGGCTGCTATCCAAAAGCCTACAAGCAATAAATGCTGGAGAGGGTGTGGAGAAAAGGGAACCCTCTTACACTGTTGGTGGGAATGCAAACTAGTACAGCCGCTATGGAAAACAGTGTGGAGATTTCTTAAAAACCTGGAAATAGAACTGCCATATGACCCAGCAATCCCACTTCTGGGCATACACACTGAGGAAACCAGATCTGAAAGAGACACGTGCACCCCAATGTTCATCCCAGCACTGTTTATAATAGCCAGGACATGGAAGCAACCTAGATGCCCATCAGCAGATGAATGGATAAGGAAGCTGTGGTACATATACACCATGGAATATTACTCAGCTGTTAAAAAGAATTCATTTGAATCAGTCCTAATGAGATGGATGAAACTGGAGCCCATTATACAGAGTGAAGTAAGCCAGAAAGATAAAGAACATTACAGCATACTAACACATATATATGGAATTTAGAAAGGTGATAACGATAACGCCTAGCTGCAAACCAGAAAAAGGACACAGAAATACAGAAACAGACTTTTGTAAACTCTGTGGAGAAGGTGAGGGGTGGGATATTTTTCAAAAGAACAGCTGTATAGTACTATGGTGATAACAGTCACCAGCCCAGGTGGGATGCATGAGACGAGTGCTCCGGCCTGGTGCACTGGGAAGACCCAGAGGAATCGGGTGGAGAGGGAGGTGGGAGTGGGGATCGGGATTGGGAATACATGTAAATCCATGGCTGATTCAAAGAATAAAAAAAAAAATTAAAATTAAAAAAAAAAATGATACAATGGACCAGTGAGACCTAATTGATATTTGTAGGACATTTCACTCCAAAACAATGAATTTCACCTTTTTCTCAAGTGCACACGGAAACTTCTCCAGGATAGATCACATCCTGGGCCATAAATTTAGCCTTGGTAAATTCAAAAAACTGAAATCATTCCAAGCATCTTTTCTGACCACAATGCAGTAAGATTAGATGTCAATTACAGGGAAAAAAAAACTATTAAAAATTCCAACATATGGAGGCTAAACATCATGCTTCTTAAAAACCAACAAATTACAGATGAAATAAAAAAAAAATCAAAATATGCATAGAAATGAATGAAAATGAACAGACAACAACCAAAAACCTATGGGACACTGTAAAAGCACTGCTAAGGGGAAGATTCATAGCAATACAGGTTTACCTCAAGGAACAAGAAAAAAGTCAAATAAATAACCTAACTGCACACCTAAAGCAACTAAAAAAGGAAGAAATTAAAAACCCCAGGGTTAGTAGAAGGAAAGAAATCTTAAAAATTAGGGCAGAAATAAATGCAAAAGAAACAAAAGAAACCACAGCAAAAATCAACAAAGCTAAAAGCCGGTTCTTTGAGAAGATAAATAAAATTAACAAACCATTAGCCAGACTCATCAAGAAACAAAGGGAGAAGAATCAAATCAACAAAATTAGAAATGAAAATGGAGAAATCACAACAGACAACACAGAAATACAAAAGATCATAAGAGATTACTATCAGGAACTATATGCCAATAAAATGGACAACTTGGAAGAAATGGACAAATTCTTAGAAAAGTATAACTTTCCAAAATTGAATCAGGAAGAAATAGATCTTAACAGACCCATCACAAGCATGGAAGTCGGAACTGTAATCAGAAATCTTCGAACAAACAAAAGTCCAGGACCAGATGGCTTCACAGCTGAATTCTACCAAAAAATTTAGAGAAGAGCTTATACCTATCTTACTCAAACTCTTCCAGGAAATTGAAGAGAAATGTAAACTTCCAAACACACTCTATGGGGCCACCATCACGCTAATACCAAAATCAGACAAAGATGCCACAAAAAAAGAAAACTACAGGCCAATATCACTGATGAATATAGATGCAAAATCCCTAACAAAATTCTAGCAAACAGAATCCAACAACATATTAAAAAGATCATACATCATGACCAATTGGGCTTTATCCCAAGGATGCAAGGATTCTTTAATATCTGCAAATCAAACAATGTAATACATCACATTAACAAATCGAAAGATAAAAATGATATGATTATCTCAATAGATGCAGAAAAAGCCTTTGACAAAATTCAACATCCATTTATGATAAACGCCCCCCAGAAAGTAGGAATAGAAGGAACATACCTCAACATAATTAAACCTATATATGACAAACCCACAGCAAACATTATCCTCAATGGTGAAAAACTGAAAGCATTTCCCCTAAAGTCAGGAACAAGACAAGGGTGCCCACTCTCATCACTACTATTCAACATAGTTTTCGAAGTTTTGGCCACAGCAATCAGAGCAGAAAAAGAAAAAAAAAGGAATCCAGATTGAAAAAGAAGAAGTAAAACTCTCACTGTTTGCAGATGATGTGATTCTCTACATCAGTTCAGTTCAGTCGCTCAGTCGGGTCCAACTCTTTGCAACCCCATTAATCGCAGCACGCCAGGCCTCCCTGTCCATTGCAAACTCCCGGAGTTTACTCAAACTCATGCCCATCGAGTCGGTGATGCCATCCAGCCATCTCATCCTCTCTTGTCCCCTTCTCCTCCTGCCCCCAATCCCTCCCAGCATCAGGGTCTTTTCCAATGAGTCGACTCTTCGCATGAGGTGGCCAAAGTAGAAGAGGGAGGAGGGAGATAGAGTGACCAGTAGGAGAAGAGGGGGAATCAAAAGGGTAGAGAGCAATCTAGCCAGTAATCAATTCCCTATTTGCTGTCCACAGTCTGGAACACCCAGAGAGGTTCACAGAGTTCGATAGAGAAGAGAAGAGGGAGGAAGGAGATAGAGGTGACCGGGGGAGAGGAGGGGGAGCCAAAGGTGAGAGACCAATCTAGCCAATGGTCAGTTCCCTAAGTGTTCTCCACAGCCTGGAACACCCAAAGAGATTCGCAGAGTTAAGTAGAGAAGAGAAGGGGGAGGGAGGAGATAGAGGTGACCGGGGGAGAAAACGGAGAGTCAAAAGGGGAGAGAGCAATCAAGCCAGTAATCACACTGCTAAGTAAAAAGGGGTACTGAAGATTGGATTCTTAAAGGTACAAAATTGATAACAAATACCAAAAAGCATAGATTAAAAATCTAGAGGTTAGAATCTCAAAAATATTAAAAAATCAAGACAAAATCACAAAAGTTATATATATATATGAAATTTGCTTTGAAAGTAGGGGGTTTTTTTGTTTACAAGGTAAGAGTAGTTTTTAAAAATGAAAATTAAAGAAGTAATAGAGAACTTAAAAATTAAAAAAAAATTTTAAATGATAATAGTAAAATATATCTAGGAATTTCTCTGGAGCTGTTGAGGGCAGTGTGGGGTCAGTTCAGTTTCAGATAGTTCCTTGTTCCAGCTTATACTTCTTCTCAAGGTCTATAGGTCCCTTCCAGTGTAGTCCATGCTAACTACAGGGTTTTAATCTGTTGCACCTTTCACTTCCAAATTGGTTACGTCTTCTTTGTTTATTTTGGCTTCTTCTGTTTGCAAGTCTCTTCACTAACTTCCACCGTAACAGAAGGTGGCAAAGGTGGTCATTTATTTAGGCTCACTTGTTCAGTCGTGCTGTGGGGAGGGAGGAACACTGCAAACAAATATCACTGGTGTCTGTGGGGAGTGCTCGCAGTGTCTCGGCCACACTGGGTTTGCCCCCGCTCACAGTGTGTGTGCTTTCCCAGTCTACACTGCTCAGGCTCCAGGTTGCTCTGCAGGAGAACTGTCTAAAGTGGGCCCTGGGTTGCGTGCACTTCCCAGGTCTAAGCTGCTCAGGTTCAGGTTCTTGGGCACTCCGCAAAGGCACAGACTCAGATGGGCTTGTGTTTTGTGCCCTTCCCAGGTCCAAGCAGTTCAGGCAACCAGGTACTTAGCAATCACATTCTCCCCAGGCGGTGCGGTGTGTCTATCACCTCACTGGTCCCGGCCGCTTGGTTTTCCAGGTGGCAGCGGGAGCGCTGTTTCAGGTGTGCTGTGTGTCTCCCCTGGGGAGCTGATCTTTGCTGCCTTCCTAGCGGATGTCAACCATCCAGAATCCCAGGAAGTCTTGGTTAGCAACTGGGAGCCTGTTCCCAGTTTGGTAGAGGATGCCACCTCTGAGGCCGAGGTTTCCTCTTGCCTTCCGGCTCTGGCTGTCGCCCGCCTGCTTCCCTACCTCCAGCGGGCAATGGGTCAGTCCACTGCCAGCTAGCTCTCCTCTGGTATTTGCTCAGACCTTTGTTCTGTGAGCAGGCCTGGCAGTGCCTTAGGGTCGAGCTTTTCACGGGAAAGTTCTCGCTCTTCCTCTTTTTTTTTTTTCTCTTTCTCTCTCTAGCCATCCCACAGTTTGGGTTGCTAGCTCATGTTAGCTCCCTCAGATTGTCCTCAGGGCATTCTGGCCCAGTCCTTACCCTACACAATGCTGCCCCTACCTCTTTGTTTAGCCCCCACTTGTTGGTGGCAGATGCGAGGGCCTGGAGTTGCAGTCAGACACGTAATCTGTGGGTTTTATTCATTTATTTTTTCCTCCCAGTTATGTTGCCCTCTGAGATTCCAAAACTCCCCACAGACCCGCCAGTGAGAGGGTTTCCTGGTGTTTGGAAACTTCTCTTTTACGACTTCCTCCCCAGCATGGTTCTCCAACCCTAACTCTTTTGTCTCTCTTTTTATCTTTTATATTTTGTCCTACCTCCTTTCAAAGACAATGGGCTGCCTTTCTTGGTGCCTGGTGTCTTCTGCCAGCGTTCAAAAGTTATTTTGTGGTATTTGCTCAGCATTCAAATGATCTTTTGATGAATTTGTGGGGGAGAAAATGGTCTCCCCGTCCTATTCCTCTGCCATCCTAGGACCGCCCCCCGCCCCCAGACTCAAAATTTAAGGACAATTCTCTTCATTGTAATTGGAAGTAAAATCATGGCTGTGATTTTTTGTTTGTTTTGCATTTTGGAAACAGATAAAATGATTCTAAAATTTATGTAGAATTTCAAGGTCAAGAAGAATCAAGATAATCTTGCACAAAAAAGGATGATATATACTCTCAGAAGTCAGAGTTTTCTATAAAGGCATAACAATTAAAGCATTACAGTACTGTTACTGTGGTAAAAATAACAAAATAAACTATGGAGCAAAAAAAGAGAAAACAAGAAGCAAAGTTTTCTATTGCTACCTAACAAATCATATCAAACTAAGCATCATAAAACATACCCATTTAGTATCTCATGGCTCTGGAGGTCAGAAGTCCAGATGGGCTCAACTCATTTCTCAGCTCATTCCTGCAAGGCTGAAATTAATACTGGGATTTCATCTGAAGGTATAGGGAATAATTTGTTTCCAAACTCATTCAGGTTGTTGGACAAATCCAGTTCCTTCAAGTGCAGATCTAAATTCCCTATTTCCTTACTAGCTGTCAGCTGCGAGCTGTCCCCTCCACCTCAAGGCTTGCTGCATACCACCTTGCATGGCCCCTTCTATCATTTAACCAGAACAGTGTGTTGAGTACTTTTGATATTTCAAATTTCTGGCTTTCTCTTTTGTCATAAATAGGAGAAAATGTGCTGCATTTAAGAGCTTGTGATTAAATCAGGCCCAGGTCCACCCAGATGATCTCCTTATCTGTACACTATTTGGCCCATTGTGCCATATAATACAACATGATTATGAGAGGGCTATATCATCATATTCACAAATTCCCATCATTAATGTGTAGCATCTGGGAGAGCCATTTTAGAATTTTGTCTGTCACACATATTCACATCAATGTGGTCTCATGATTTTCCACAAATGTGGCACTGCAAAGCAGTAAGAAACTCATTTTGTTTTCAATAAGTGACTTAACCAGTTGGATATCTATATAGGAAAAAATGAAACTTTCACATGTGAAAACAATTTCAGCTGGATTATAGATCTAAATATGGAAATTAAAATAATTAAGGCTCTAAAAAATAACAGGAAATGTCCTCATTTCCTTTAGATAAGCAAAGATTTCTTAAATAGGATGTTAAAACACTAAACATAAAAAGGTTAATAAAGTACACTTCATTAAAATTTAAGAACTTCTGTTTATCCAAAGATGACATTAAAACAGTGAGAAAGTAAGCCATAGAGTTGGAGGAGATGTTGGCAATAAATGTATCAGATGAAGGGCTCCTATCCAGAATATGTTTTCATTAAACATTCTATATATTAGTGAGAAAAAGGCAGACAACTCAAGTTTTAAAATAGGCAAAGGATGTGGGAAAGCCCCTTACAAAAGAAAATAATGCACAAGTAGATAAAAATATTTTTTAAAAATTCTCAACTCCATTTGCTATCAGAGAAATACAAATTAAAAACACAGTAGGTTATCACAACATCCCAACCAAAATGATCAATATAGGGGAAAAAAGACTGCTGTGATAGATTGCATTAATAGTGTCAATTCTTCATCTCTCACTGTGACCATGATCTTGCCATGGGACTTTTTAATTCCTCATGTTAAATTTGTCTCTACTCTTATCTTTGGCTTTGACCTTATGACTTACCAATAGAATAAATCAGAAGTAAATGTGCAACGTTTTCAAACCTAAGTCTTAGGGCCTAAGTGTTTCTTTTAGCCTACATGCATTTTTGCCATCTCTATTAGCTCAGTTGGTAAAGAATCCGCCTGCAATGCAGGAGACCCCGGTTGGATTCCTGGGTTGGGAAGCCTCCTTGGAGAAGGGATAGGCTACCCACTCCAGTGTTCTTGGGCTTCCCTTGTGACTCAACTGGTAAAGAATCCTCCTGCAATGCAGGAGATCCCGGTTTGATTCCTGGGTTGGGAAGACTCCTTGGAGAAGGGAAAGGCTACCCACTCCAGTATTCTGGCCTGGAGAATTCCATGGACTGTATAGTCCATGGGGTCACAAAGAGTTGGACAGGACTGAGTGACTTTCACTTTCATTTTCTGAACAGTGTTTCCCCAGTATAATTGCTGCTCACCCACTCTCTGGTTTGTGTCCCTGAACAAACACACACAGAAGAGACCACCATACAGGATCAATTCCAGCCAGAACCACTGTTTAGAGGAGAGCCATCCAGGAGAACCTAACATCAGTTGAGCCTGGGACCACTTGCAGATGTATTGATATAAGCAACAATAAATTGTTCTTACCTTTAGCCACTAAGTTTGTAATAGTTTGCTTTGCAGCAATAGCAAATGTTAGTGAAAAGGTACAGTAACTAGAATTCTCATATGCTGATAGTGGGAGTAAAAACTGGTACATTCACTTAGGTGAACTGGCAAATATCTCACAAAGTTAACCACATGTTTGCCCTTCAACCCAGTGAATTCAGTCCAGAAATGCAAATATATACACACTTCAAGACATGCATTAGAGGCATCACAACAGTACTACTCAAACTGCAAAAAATACAAAACAGTATAATGCATGATATATACCGGTTTGCTCATATATTGAAATATTGTAAAGAAATGAAAATGGATAAAAACAGCAATATTCAATCATATGGATGAACCTTAAAATTATACTTTGAGCTAAAGAAAATGGTCACAAAAGCATATATACTGTATAATTCAACTCATATTAAAGTTCAAAATTTGGCAAAATTAACATAGGCTTATAGAAGCGTGGTTATCTTTTGGAAGGGTAATGGCAGGGTGGCAAGAGCTGAATAAAGAGGCTTCTATAGTGCTGGTTATGTTCTATAACTTGACCCGGCTGCTGGTTACATGAAAGTGTTTATTTCATACAAATCTATAAAGCACTACACTTAGGACTTGTGTACTTGTACGTATCTGTGTTTATGACCCTTCCCCAGTCTTCCTCATACCAAACTCACACTAGACTATAAAGATTTTTATACCAAGGTCTTTGCTTAAGGGTCCTGTGTATCTCAAAATAGTAGCAGTATGAGAACTACAGAAATTGTAAATTTATTAGATGTGATCATTTCATTCTATCACACAATGGAAGGGCTTACCAAACTTGTAAGATGTCCAGTGTGAACAATTTCCTTCTGTCTAGTTCCCTTTGCTATCCCTTTTCTTAATACCCATCCCCTTCTGTGCAACCCCTTTAAAGTTTCAGCGACAGTCCCTTGCTGCTCTTCCCTTGGGAAATTCCATCTGTCTTCACAAGAAGAGAGTTCTCCTCCCCTTAATCACTTCCTGCTTTTGTGTCAACTGGAGTGTCTAGGGCTTCAGGTAAATGCTAACAGAGACTCTCATGAGCAGAGACATCATTCCCTTTGGAAGGGACCTATGCAGACCCTAAGGACCTCAAAGAATGAAAGTGGGTAACCTCATCTCAGTTCAG
>NC_057419.1:133628853-133631619 GCF_019320065.1 Cervus canadensis | reverse complement strand
CTATTTCCAGTTTTTTAAGGAATCTCCACACTGTTTTCCATAGTGGCTGTACTAGTTTGCATTCCCACCAACAGTGTAAGAGGGTTCCCTTTTCTCCACAGCCTCTCCAGCATTTATTGCTTGTAGACTTTTGGAGAGCAGCCATCCTGACTGGTGTGTAATGGTACCTCATTGTGGTTTTGATTTGCATTTCTCTAATAATGAGTGATGTTGAGCACCTTTTCATGTGTTTGTTAGCCATCTGTATGTCTTCTTTGGAGAAATGTCTGTTTAGTTCTCTGGCCCATTTTTTGATTGGGTCATTTATTTTTCTGGAATTGAGCTGCAGGAGTTGCTTGTATATTTTTGAGATTAATCCTTTGTCTGTTTCTTCATTTGCTATTATTTTCTCCCAATCTGACGGCTGTCTTTTCACCTTACTTATAGTTGGAGAACAGCTTTTTATTCAGTTATTTATGTTAAAACATTAATTTTTTGGAAAGAACAGAAAAAAGTTGAAAGTTTAAAGCACAACTGAATATTTCCATGGTTTGAATTTATTTTTCCTGATAGGTTGAATATATATTTTCTCATTTCAAGCATTTTTATTTATCTACCTCACATTTCCTGTTTTATATAGCCTCTAATAGTAATGAGGAAGCTAATTAAATTATTTCACATTGGAAGTAATATGTTTAGTCCTTAAATAGAAATATTACTAGCTTTAATGATATATGGAAGTATCCCCAAATCTTCTTGGAGCAAACATTTATTCTTAACTTTTTTTTTTCTAATGTCTTTTAGCTTTCCACCTGAAAGAAAAAAAGAAAAAATACATAGAAATGATTTCTGTAGTGCTGGTTGCTTCTAAGGAACATTTGAGTTTATGAAATTTAACTTTGTTGTAGAAACACTTTACATTTGTCAATGATAGTTTAAAAGAAAATTTTGTTATTTTGAATATGATTTAGGAAGACATTCTGCTGTAATCACAGTCACCAGTTTCCTCAAAAAAAATTTAGGAAAGAAAGAAAAAAAAATCCTTGGATGAATAGAAACAGCTGTCTTATTCAACAAAAGCTGAAACAAAAGCTTTATAAAAAAATTTGCTTGGCATGTTGTAACCCTAGTATTAGGATACATAATGTTTGAATTTCTTTCTTTGTGCATTTTTTGTTCACTTGAAATAATGCATTTGCATGTGAATGGAGGAAAGCAAAATTATATTCCAAGGTTCATGAAAAGAAATTACTGATTGGCTCTTTAATTGGGCAAACACCATCTGAGCCACTTTCCCTATTTTCAGCCTCGACATTAACTGAAACCTTCTCTTCAGTGACAATAATGTTTGTCATATGAAGTTCTAAGTTAGTCTAAATATTGCATCATAATCTATAAAGGAAGAGGCTATTTTAACACTTGGTCCTATGGTCATCCCTCTTTGTAGGACTGACTTAAAAATTATGAAGTAATACAGAGGTTTTCTTTAGTACTGCTGCTCCTTTGTGCAAGATGCCCAGAGCCTTTATGAAGTGGTGGTGGTTCTCATGTTAGTTATAATTTGGTGACATATTCTCTTCTCTCCTTCCTAATGTTCACAGATAGCATATTTGTCTCATATCTTCTTCCTTTAGGGCACAACCTTAAGTAGTTATATTGGCTAAGCAGCTATTAATAGCATAAAGCAATAAAATGGGTCCCATTGGGACTGTAAACAAAAGGCAAGCCCATTCCTCATCTGATGGGGACAACAGATAGGATTATTGACAATATATTATATTATATTTCCATATAGGATTATTGACCCTATATTGATTGATCTACCTTCTAGCTTCTCATGAAAAAGATAGAAGTATTTTTTTGGAAAAAAAAATGTGACATTTCCTACTTTTTCAATGCTCATCCATGGGCTACATGTAACTTGAAAACTGACTGGTTTGTCACCTTCATTTTAGGGGCTTGCTTTGTGTTCTTGGATGATGATGGCTTAATACTATGAATGTATTCCTATCCTTGTAATTTGTATCTTCATTACTTATTCTCTTCATTCAGTTACATATTTCTGAAATATTTACTATGCAAATATATGACTTAGTAGACCTTGGTTACTGTTCTAGGCACTGGAAATGCAGCCTAATTTGGCTCCCTTTCTCAAGGATCTAAGAGTTTACATGTGAGTCAGAAAAGATAAACAGTCACAATACAGCATGATAAATGTCATGAGAGAGGGAGTTATAGTGTTTAATGGTGACATAGAAGACAAATACCCAACTTAGGTAATACGGTTTTAGCTTAGATGAGTAAAATGACTGTATCTCCTTTTAGCAGTTCTGAGAGGGGTTAGTGATTACAGAATGTTCAGTAAACCTGATATGATGGTAGGGGAGAGATTTGTGGGAAGATGGGCCTTTCGGTTCCTTCTAAATAGAGCATCTTTGTCATTTGGCAATTGAAAAAGATGAGGCTTTCATTTTACTCTTTGACGTCTATTGAGTGTTATTTCTAAAGTGAAATGCTCAAGAGTCAATAGACTGTTCCCTTTTTATATTGCTTTGACTAGGTGTCAGCAATTCCAATCGTATCAGATCATTTATTACTCAGAGAAAATCCCTTGACAAACTCAGAGATTAATTTATTGTTGGTGAGCTACTCAGGAGATATTTCTACTTCTTCCCATAATAGAGAGAGATGCTTGCAGTTCAGGTCAGGGTTGTTATTGTGGTTTTGTATGAAATATAAACATCTAAGAGAAGAGAATCAAAGTGAAATCTTGACTTGGTTTCAAAT
>NC_057419.1:133623564-133628843 GCF_019320065.1 Cervus canadensis | reverse complement strand
ATATTGGTTTCCTTTCCAAGGAGGGACAGGAAGAGGATATTGGGAGGGAGCTTTCTAGTGTACCAGCAATATTTGATTACTTGATTCAGATGGTGGTAACATAGGCATTTGCTTTTTAATGACTTTTAAGCTGTACATATTTTTTCTCTTTTGTGTAAATTATGTTAATTTCTTGTAATAGGAAAAAAAAACCCTTTTCTAAACTGCCTATTTCCTTTTGAGTTATTCTTTTTGTTTATTTTTGTCCTCTTTTATGGTGTTGGTTAGGGAAAGTTATGACCAACCTAGACAGCATATTAAAAAGCAGAGACATTACTTTGTCCACAAAGGTCCGTCTAGTCAAGGCTATGGTTTTTCCAGTAGTCATGTATGGATGTGAGAGTTGGACTATAAAGAAAGCTGAGCGCCAAAGAACTGATGCTTTTGAACTGTGATGTTGGAGAAGACTCTTGAGAGTCCCTTGGACTGCAAGGAGATCCAACCAATCCTTCCTAAAGCAGATCAGTCCTGGGTGTTCATTGGAAGGACTGATGTTGAAGCTGAAACTGCAATACTTTGGCCACCTGATGTGAAGAACTGACTCATCTGAAAAGACCCTGATGCTGGGAAAGATTGAGGGCAGGAGGAGAAGGGGACGACAGAGGATGAGATGGTTGCATGGCATCACCGACTCAATGGACATGGATTTGGGTGGACTCCGAGAGTTGGTGATGGACAGGGAGGCCTGGTTTTGCTGTGGTTCATGGGGTCGCAAAGAGTCAGACACGACTGAGCAACTTAACTGAACTGAACTCATGGTGTTGGCTTTTGTCATGTTCTAATGAACGTGTTTGATCATTCATATTTATACATATCTAGATTCAGTTGTTTAGGTAACCACTATTAAGTTTCCTCTGCAGTTTGATTTCCTCAAAAGGCTTGCTTTTTGACTGGAATGGCCTACCGCAAGTTTTATGTAAGGGTATACTCTATTTAGTATCTCTTGTTACTAACCTCTTCCTTTTCCTTTGTCTTCCCCTTCTTCCCCATATACATCCTCTTCCTCTCTCTGACCTCCTCCTTCTCTTTCTTCCTCTTCTACTCCTCTGATGTCTGGCTTCCGTAACAGTACACTCTCCTGCTATTGTTTCTTCTCCTCTCTCCATTCTTTTCTTTCCTTTTTCTTTCTCCTCTTACTGTCATGGGAGTATAGATATTTCCTAATTTTTAATCTTGACTCTTTGTTCTTCAATCTTAAAAAAATTCAATTAAGACTTAAAAACAGTTGGACTCCAATGCCTTTATCTCTACCAATTTCAGTCTGAATTCTGGGGAACCAGAGAACTAATACCCTGACACTATTTGTGGACGATTTATGTAAACATTTGCTGAGTATAGATTAGGTTCTGGGTACTGTGTAAGCACTATTTGGGAAGATAAAGATTTAAGCCAGTAAATACTGTCAAGAGCTGTAGGTTCTCAGTTACTGCTTTGTGTTGAAATGTAGACTCAAAGGAGGTAGGGGTTCCTTCTGGGCAGGTGAGAAATCAGGAAGACTTACAAAGTTATGCATGATCTGAGTGTTGAAAGTTGAGTGTTATTATGAAAAAAAAAATGGAAAAGTGAAGAAAGAAAATGGGGAAAACATCAAATGAGGAAACCTGAATGCCCATAAAAAATGTGAAAATCTTTTGTATGAGTTACTGAGCAAGATGGTAATTAATTAAAGCAACAATATCATGTGAAACCCCTCTGATGGACAAATACTAAAGAGTCTGATTAGCCAAATATATTCAGTTTATCCCATCTGAATGCATTTCCTTCTTGCTTCATGAAACTGACATGCATGGAGTACAACAATGGTTCCCTTTGTCCTACATCTTTTGGTTGGATTTAGCAGAATATCAGAGAATAGGAGGAAACATACCCAAAATAAGATTCTGGAATAGAAATTATTCTTATATTTGAGGAATGGAGTAATAATTTCTTTGCTGAAGAGAAAGGGTACCTGGGTAATCATTGGTATGTAGTGGCACACAGATATGGAAATCATAGATGGCAGCCAAAATTTTAACTTATAGATCAAAGTATAACCATATTTATATCATTCCATGAATAGTAATATAGGTGATGGGATTTTATGTGTTCCCTGTGTTTGGAAACATACGTTTTTCTTCTGTATGAAGGACAAGATCATACAATCGGTTTATTATTAAAATAATATTTTTTTTTCAGTTTTAGCTTCGAATATAGTAAATATAAATAGATAAGTTCAAGTTTTGTCTAAGGCCACATAAGGAAAAGGTCTTTAAGACTCAGTAATTTTAAAGAATGTTAAGGCTTCTTGAGATCAAAAAGCTTGACAGCCACTGCTGTAAGAGAAATGCTTCAGAAAAAGAAACCCAAGGAATACTGTTTTTTATTTTTAAGAGCAGTAATGCTTATAACATATTCATGTTTTCTGCACAGTTTTCTGACATAAACTAATGTACTGATACCTTCCAAGTGATAAATTCTCAAAATTTTGCTCATCAAAAACAGTGATATTATTTCAGTATACTTTGTATTTTTAAGTATGTCAAACTTGGATCAAAACCACTGGTGAGAATCACTCTTTATCAAAGAATGTTAGAATTGGAATGCTAGAAATCATCTAGTCCAGTGATAATTTAAGATTGTCTACAGACCTGTATTTTAATTATTCCAGGAGTCTGAGTCTTAGAAATTTTTGGGTCTTAACCCTAGCGAGTTTGATTCAGAAGGTTTATGGGGGTGGTATGTTGTGCAGAAATCTGTGATTTACAAAAACTCTGCCAAAGTATTTTGATGCCTAGCCAAGTTTGAGGTTAATAATCTGGTCCAACCCTATTATTTCTAATGCAGGATTTGGAAAACTATGACTGATAGGCCAAATCCAACCTATCACCTGTTTTTGTAAATAAACTTTTATTGAAACATAACCATACCTGTTTGCTTATGCATTGTTTATTCATGCTTTGGTACCACAACAGCTGAGTTGAGTAGTTACAACAGAGACTTTATGGTCCTCAGAACATAAAGTATTTAGTATCTGATCCTTTATGGAAAAAGTATGATAACCTCTGTGACAGAAGAAAAACAATAAATTTAGAAGTTATAAAGATTTTCATTCAATAATAAGTAGTAGAATTCCAATTAGAAGTCAGATTCAGGGCAGTTTTCACCATACTTCATAAACTTTTCAACACAAAAAACTATGTTGAAGATAATTTGTGCTAATGGTAAATTTTTGATACAATTATGTTAAATAGTAAACTGCCATAGTGCATTTAAGTTGTAGTCTGATTTGGAAGAGATAGATTTGAGGTCAACATTTTCTAGATCAGAGTTGCGAGGCAAAAGGGCCAAAAGATATTTTGCTTTCAACCTTATAGCCATGGCTCAAGTTTTCTTTTTAACTGCTGATTTGAAAGAAAGTGTTCAAGCAATAATAATTGCTGCCATTTATGTTTTGCTCTTGTGTATGTCAAATACTAGAAATTTTTTATACATAATCACAATGATTTTGAAATTTCCTCTTGAATTCCTCCTCTACCCAAATGGTTTCAAGAACTGTTCTGCATTTTTCTGCTGTATAAACTGGGCTTCCCCATAAAGCTTTAATTTGAAGAACAGTTCTGAGATTAAAAAATAAATACTTGTGAATCACTGCATTATCCCATGTACTAATTATAGCTTCCCCATGAGGTTCATATTATGTTAACTTTAGAGGTGAGGAAATTGTTATCTGTGATACTGAGTCTCAAATGAAAGATAGAATTTGAACTTTTTGTTAGACTTGGAAGGAAAGGATGTGTTCCTACTAACAAGTTGCTCTCATACTGAAGGAATGCAGTTCAGTAGAAGATTTAGGAGTTGTCCTAGGTTAGATGATTGAAGGAACATATTGATCTCAAGAATAAAATGAAAAATGAAGATGTGGACAGCTTTGTTTTGATAGCCCATCATCATATTTATAAATCTGTCTTTGTCAATGAATCTAACTAAAGTAATTTTGATTCGTATTTCTTGATGGTCATCATCTATTTGGTTCTATGAGTGAGACAAAGGAGATGAGGTCTCACGCTCTAACTGCCTGAGAAAAAGGCAACTGTGGTATGATAAAGCAGAGTTTGGTTGATTGCCTTTAGAAAAAAAATAGTTTGGCTTTGTCACACATTTTTTTGGAAGCCAAGATTCAATTTTTGGTGGTTTGGCCAGGTAGCTGTCTTGAACTTGTCTAGTTTAAGCAGTTTCTGTTTGCTAGAAGGCCCCAGTTTAAATCCTTTTCTTTTTCCTTTCCTTTTTAAAGACATGGACCACATCTCTCATCCAAATCATCTCACTTAACCCAGGTGTATATCTTAACAGAATTATCTGTTCCATAAAGATTCTGGTACTCTTGTGGTCACAAAGGTAATAAATTGAAAGAGTATGACTCTCTTAAAATTCAGCCTCATTACTTGGAAAACAGCACTTCCATATTTAAAAGATGAAAGCCATTGATCAAAGTGTAAGTTTGTATAGCTAAATGGAATGAGAATGAACTTTGGAGTTTGAGAGGCATGGATCAAAATATTATTTTTACCATTGATTAGTGATGTGATATTTTGTTAGCTATTTTAGTGCTCTGTGTCAGTTTTCTTATGTGTAAAATGGAGATAATTTTATATTCTGTTCTGGTGTGTGTGTAAATATAGCCACATTATGATGTAGATGTTATTATGCCCATTTTACACTCAACAAAATGTGACTATACATATGTTGAGATATACATCTATATTGAGATATATGTATGTAGATATATTATGAGATAGATATGATTTATATCTATCATGAGAAAATAAGTATAAAGAACCTAGAACTGTGATAACACCAATTAATTAATGTAAAAGTTTAGAAATAGAATTAGCAAGGTACCTAGTAAATGTTCAATAAATGATATATTATTTCTCTTGTTATTAAAACACAGGTGGTATTCAACAAACATCTGGGATTTTGAAAGAACATTTCTTACTTCTACCATGACAAATAGAATGTCCTCTGAAATCAATAAGTCCTGATAAATTAAAGTAAAAAATCACAATAATATTGTCAAAAAGGTATGTTTGTTTTTATTCAAGTCCTAAAAATACAGTTGTGGAGAACAGCTTTTTTTTTTTTTTAAATTTTTTTATTAGTTGGAGGCTAATTACTTCACAACATTTCAGTGGGTTTTGTCATACATTGATATGAATCAGCCATAGATTTACACTTATTCCCCATCCCGATCCCCCCTCCCA